>NW_009660387.1:6891-50720 GCF_000708025.1 Charadrius vociferus | reverse complement strand
AACCTTAGAGGTTCTTGTGGGGAACTTGTATGTTTTAAGAAGTGACATGCAGAACAAATGGAAAAAAATAGATATAGTTCTTGCAAAATACCATATCTGGTAAGTATGCAAACACAGTTTTGCTCGACTTGGGGTTAAGAGTGTTCAAACTCTGGAAAGGATGAGGAGTTTTAGAATTTTAGTTTACTGTAGAAGAACTTCCAAAATGTCATTCAAGAAGTCTTTGTGTTTATGGTATGTGCAGACAGTAATTGATGTTGTATGCGTCCTTGTAGGAGCATGTGCCTGTGATGTCTTTCATTCTTGTTTTAAGGTGTAGAACGGGTTCTTTTGACTTAAGTACATCATTAAGGTACAAAATAAAATGAGTAGTGTGAACAACACATGAGGAATTTTTGGGCACTTCGATTCACCAAGTAGTTTATAAGTTATGTGATGTCCCTTCCAACAAGCAGAGTGAGCGGGATTTTTCCACTGTATTTCCCCATAAATATGGATTTGGCTAGTAGAAAGCCCAGCTGGAAAGTATTCTCCTCCTTCCCTCCAACAAAATGTTTTCTCATTCTTTTACCAGCACCAGCCTAGTCCTTGAATAAATATTCAAGTCCTAGAATAAATAAAAAAAAGAAAACCAACCACTTTTCCAATAAGAAGCCTGTGATACCTGTAGAACATTACAGAAATACAGTCCCCTGTCTGTGGTAGCATCTGTCATGCAGGTCGTTGATAACATTCTGGAGTATGGCCATTTCTCCACTTTTTAGATTGATTAAAAAGGACACAAACTCATTTCAGGCAAGTCAGGAAACAGCCAATTTTAACACCTGCTGCAGGTGTTCTAGGATTGCTACTATGAATTAAGTAACTAGTCACTGATGCTTAGTAGGAATCAATTACAAAGCACAGGCAGTAATACTATGTGGCTCAGTAGATTAGCAGAAGTCTTGAGATTTCAGCACCTTTCATCAAGCTTTTAAATTAATTTGACCAGTTCCAGCTTACCTGGTACAGAGTAGTGGCAGGTGCACTGTGGTGCTATTATATACCTGATTTCATTTTTTCCTCTCCTTAACTAGGCTGCTTTCTAGAGCTATCAAGCTACTTCCTTTATCGAACATGTAATTTCATTGTATTTACGAAACATTTGCAATTGTAGAAATTTTGAATTGCTCTTTGTAGGTATGTAGAGGTTCTTCTTGTACTTAGTTGAAAGTTCCTAACAAAATTTCTGGTAGTCTGAAATGTAATAGAACAATATATAATATGCATTACCTTTTTTTTTTTTTTTTTTTTAATATAGATTACCAAGAAAGACTGATATGGAAAGGTGAGTGGCAATAAGACAATCTGTAATACATGTTAAAATACAGAACTTTGTTTAGGATGTTAAGATTAATATACAACTTCTTATTTAAAAGGTTTTTCTCCTAATTTTAGATTTTATGCAAGAAAGTAAGCCTTGTCTGTCTTGCTGTCACTGCATAGTTTCAAGATTTTTCTCAGCATCAGTGGCAATATTAGTTTCTGTTGGGGGCTGTTGTTTGGGCTTTTTCTTGTTGTTGTTGCACTGTCAGAAACATACTGTTGCTGTTATAGTAGGTGAACTCTGTTAAAGGCATTTTTCTCTTCATGAATCTTGAAGCAATGAAGTGACAGTAAAGCTGATGTGAAAGGAAACTGGAGAACCTAAATAGATTCTAGTTAGTATGATAAAGAAACTTTTTGTTCAGAAGAAGCAGTTCAGCAATTTAAACAAGGTAAAAACCTCTTTTCTGCTTTTTTCCATGTTGCACAATCTTTCTTATCATGAGCACTGTTTTCTGCCTCTGTTCTATGTGTTTTTGAAGTGTGAAGTTTGTTAGAAAACAAATGTAAGAGACCAGAAAAGGCCTTCCTGCCCCCTCCACTCTTCTCCACCCCACCCCCCAAGATGAAAGAACTTGATTTACTTTTTTGTTTCTTTGAGTAAATTTTATGGAAGTCATCAGACAATTGTTTCCTTTGTTAGTTGTGTTGACATGCTAATTGACCTAATTTTCTTGGAGACATAAGTAGCTATGATATTCCTAAAATTGTTAATAGAGTGCTGTGTACCACGATGATTGTTAATTTGGTCATCTCAAATCTTCCAAAACTGCCATAACGTGTTTTGGAATTAATCCCATTTTCAGGGAATCATAACCTTGGATGACTCATTGTGCCCCTTTCCCTTATGCATAATATTTTATTAAGGTAAATAATGTGTTTGTTGTTGGGGTTTGGTTTTTGGTTTGTTTTTTTTTTTTAATTATCACTCTATTTACTGAGGAAATTATGTTCCACTTAGGTCCAGAGCTCCCTTGTACTGGGGAGCGGGGGGTTCTCACATATAGATGTTTAGCATTTCTTGGTAAAGCTGGAGTCTGCTTTGTGGGGCATGCAGGTCTGGAGCAACAACTTAAGTCCTGACAGATTACAGATAAAAGAAAATAAGACAGCCTTCAGTGGTTGCAAGGAATGTCCTGCAGTTGAAATTGTCTTGAAATTAAACGTTCACATCCTTGTTAGATTTGACTTACAACACTTCTGGGTGAAGTGACTTTCCAGCTCTTGGAGGAAATCTGTAAGGAATGTAGTTTAATTATCCAGATTATTCTATTGTTCCTAATTTTGGGGGCCATAATGGCAGCAGTAGTTGGGCTTCAAGCTCTGTTTCTTGAAGCTAGCTGGTGACATGGCATACATACTTTGGTGAAGATCTGATGGTATTATCCTCTAATAAAGTTCACATAAAATCTAAGTTCATTACTACAGTCCCTAGCTAAAAGATGCCGTGATAAGAAAAACTGATAGGCAAATATGCGTCATAGTATAACATGGCTTTTCTTTGTAAAGGGTCATTTATTAGCTCTCAGTGATAGGAATAAATAACTTTTGCAACAAGAAAATAATTGGATTGAAAAAAGCATTAGTACTGTATTGTAAAATTAATAGTGCTGAGTTCTGAGGGAAATCCAGGGACTTGCTTCTTGATAATGGAGACCTTTTTTTGCTCAGTATTCTTTATCTTTTCCTCTTTATCCTCCAGTAAAGTATAATATGTAGGAAACTTTTATCTAAATACAGTAATGGATATGTAAGATTTAACTGGAACTTGGATTATAATGACTTTGCAAGGCCCTATCTTTTGTTGTGGGGAAATGGAAGGTAAAACCTTACGGTTACATTCCTGAATGAGTGGTTCTTGCTGAGAAGTATTTAAAAGATAAGTATTGTTACAGTTCTTCCTAGAACTACATAAACATGCTGTTTTCCTACGGGTTTTGCAGTAGTTACTGAACAAGACTGTTACTTCTCAAACTTGGAGCAAACACGCTGTCAGCTACACATGATTTTTTTAAAAAAGGCCTTCAGAACTGTTGTAAAAGCATGTTACTCGTGACTTCAACAACAGTGCAAATACACACCTAATTTTTGTGAAACATTGACTTCCATTCTTTTCTGATGACCAGATGACTGTTACTTCACTCCTTTCATAGACACGGATAATAATTTTGGTTGGATTGGTACTTTGCAACTGTCTTTTACTTCAAGCAACGAGCTGGACTAGGTATCTCCAAAGTTGATTCAGGTTGCTCAGGGTCATATCCAGTTGAGTTAAATATTTTCAAGGATGGAAATCCTGTAACCTTTCTGGGCAACCTACTTCAGTTTTTGATCACCTCACTGTGTGTTTCTTTGTTTTCCTGATGTCTAACTAGTTTTTCACTGGTTTAGTTTGTGGCTGTTGTGCCTCTTGCACTTTTGAGAAGAGTTTGCTTCCATCTTCTCTATAACACCTGTTTAGATATTTGAAGACAGCCGTAGGATCTCACCATAGCCTTCTCTTCTTAAGCATAAACAAATACAGCTTCCTCAGCTCCTCCTTGTATGTCACGTGTTCCATCCCCTAACCCACTTCTGTACGGCAGTATCTTTCTTGGCTAGGAAGTATAAAACTGGACGTAGTGCTTCAGATGCAGTCTCACACATGCTGACTCAAGGTGAACGATCCCCTTCCTTGACCTAGGCTGCACCTGTATTAATATAGCCTGTCATTGTTGCAAGGGCACATTGCTAACGCCTGTTCACTTGTCCACCAGGACCCCCAGGTCCACTTCTGCAGAGCTGCTGCCCAGCTGCTGCTTAGCACCCAGCCTGTGCCGTTACATGAGATTGTTTGGTTCCAGATGCAGGACTTTGCATGTGGGTTTGCTGAACTTCATGAGGTTCCTGTCAACCCGTTTCTCTGGCCAGATGAAGTCCCTCTCTTTGCACCCACTGGTTTGGCATCACCTGCAAACTTCTAAAGAGTGCATTCCTTCACATCATGCAGGTTGTTGATGGAGGTGTTAAATTGTATTGACCTTGAAGGAACACCCCTAGTAACCAGCATTAAAGAAATCCCGCTGGTAACCAGTCACAGCCTTTTATTCCTGGCAGTGCAGCCAGTTTTTCAACTACCTTGTAGTCCAGTTAACCATGCCATATCTCACCCGCTTAGCTACAAGAATGCTATGGGACATCTTGTCAAAAGCTGTGCAAAAGTCAATGTAAATGCATCTTCTGTTCTACCCTTGATCACAGAGCTGTTCATCCTGTAGCAGGTAGTTCCGTTGATCAGGAATGGTTTGCCCTTGGCAAATCTCTGCTGACTGTTCCCAGACTACTTTCATGTTTGTTATTTATCTGGACATAGCTTTTGGAAAGATTTGTTTTGCAAATTTTCTTCTTCACTGAGCTTAGGCCAACTGGCCTGTAGGTCCCTAGGTCCTTCTTGACCTTCTTGAAGAAGGGCATGATGTTTGCCTTTTTCCAGTCATCAAGGCCTTTGATCACTATGGCCTTTTGAAAATGATAGACAGCAACTTTACAGCAGCACATGTCAGCTCCCTCAGCACCCTTGGGTGCATCCCATCCACTGCAATGGAGTTTTGTATGTCAAGCTTGCCGAAGGGGTCCTTAATTTTATATTCTTCTACTTTAGCTAACGCTTCACTGCCCCAGACACAGCCAGTAGTCTGAAGGACCTGAAAGCTCTGAGATCAGAACTTACCACTAAAGACCAAGGTACAGAATGCACTGAGTACCGTGGTCATTAGAAAGCTTTTTAATGTGCTTTGCTTTGCTTTTCCAGACCTTGTAAACGTACTCTTTCCTTAAGTTTCATCTTCCTTGAATAATTTTTTTTTTGTGCAGCCCAGCATAAGGTCCTGTATCTATAATGAAGGACAAGGGAACGCAGCAAAGTTGAAAGACTTTGAGTTTTTAGTAGAGAAGTAGATAGATGTGAATTCCCAACGCAACTGTCTTTCAGGGATGATGGTGATGGTTCTGGAAGCAGGATTCTGTCAAGTAGAAGTCACAAGTCTTCTGTAACTTCATACATGTGGTATTAATGGAACAGTTACTGGAGTACTGTGTCTAGTTTTATAAATAATTTTCATTACTAAATTGCTGTGGTTTTTTCTGCTCTTTTGAGGGGGGTGGGTGGGGTATCTGCTTTTGATTCCCAGTCACAGAACATCAGTTTGAATTTTTCTTGCTATCATGCTGTTTTCACCACAGAAATTTGATTGACATAACTATGAAATTTTTGCAACTTCTATACGGAGTTTATCAGAGAGATTACTGGCTTTCTAAAGTCTTACTGTAGACATCTTTCAAATCCCATAAAGTTTTTTTCGGAATCTTTCAAAATTATCAACATCTTGTTTTCATAGTGTGGTTACTATTAGAGCAGTATGTACATATAGGAGCTTGTCCACCAGTTGAAAACCTTAATATCAGGCTGAATGCCATTCTAAAACATATGCTCTAGAACACAGAGGCTGCGTTCAGGCATTATTGGCTTAATGCCCGAGTTCTTGGATGAGGTTTGTAGTATGTAATGCAAGAAACCGGACCAGATGGTATTAGTTGTGCTTCTGGCCTAAACGTTCATCTGCTAGAAGAAGATAATGCATTACTTATTGCACAAAGGAGTTAACCTCATTACACCAACACTTTCAGCAGAAACAGGCTCTATCTATACTATGAGTATGTGTTTTACGGATTAGGATCAGAAGGAGATGCAACTTCTGTTTGGTAGAAGCCAATATCTGTTGCACTGATTAATGTTATTTTTGCCCAAATGGTTCTGTTACTTTAGAAAACCGTATCAGGAAAACATCTTAGGTGTGGGTTTTTTTTTTTCCAAAGTAACTAGAAAACCATGGTGAAATTGGTGAATTGAAGGTGTGGAAAGGGAGGAAAACCTCTATAAACAGTAAATGAAATGGTATTTCAGAGTGTATAGTATTACCGGTCTGCATTGTATATCTGCATGTCTTGTCTAATGCATCTACAATGTAGATCTGTAATGAAGGAGGAAAATCTGGGTGTGCTATTACATTCTTTTTTTGCAAAAAAAAACCCTCTTGAGGCAGTGTATGGTCGCAAGTCTTATTTTGACTATTTCATACAAAGCAGGGTGGAAGGATAATTGACTATCGGTAATTTCTCCTTTTCCCAATTTCTTTGCAAGGCAGGAATGGAGAGGAAAGTAAAAGGGTAGGGGGTTTTGTGGTCTTCCCTGCCACCACCTCGTTTCACAGTTAAATTGCTGTTTTATTATGTGTCTGAGCACTTGCTTAACGTATGTTTGTGTTTTTTTCCAGAAAAATAGAAATAGTGCAGTTTGCAAGTCGCACTCGTCAACTGTTTGTTCGTTTGTTAGCCTTAGTCAAATGGGCTAATAATGCTGGAAAGGTGGAAAAATGTGCGGTAAGTTAGCAATAGAGTTTGGTATGAAATAATCTCTAGGTGAGAGGGGATTTTGATACAGCCTAACTTCTCGTTACCATAGAAGTTTTTTTAAAAAAGCTTGTTTTACAAGCAAATGAATATTAAATTATAAACAATTTCTTCCTATTTAGAAATTGTATAATCTTGTCTTTCAGCAGTTCATGTTCCCAAAAACTCAACAGTGTCAAAAAATGAAAGGCTTGTCTGCACGGAGTTTCAGGAGCACTTTGGGATTAGGCGATAGGACAGGGAAGATGGTGATCTCAGTGTGTTAGTTCTTACTAACACTTTCATCCTGCTCTTGGTTAAATAAGAATAAAGTCCAGAATGTTGCAAAAAAACAAGCCCCAAGTGATTAGAAACCAGTATGATTGCATTCCAGTAGCAATCATCAGATAAAAAGCTGTCAGGCTTTACAGATTCTCCAAAGCATCAGAAATAGCATGTAGATTTAAAGTGTCCTTGCGTATGAATGTAAGAAATGGCTAGAATATTCATTCTTTCTTTGTTTTATAGATATGATTACTTGAATTGGAAATGACAGATAAAATCATTTCAGTCTTGTGCACTAGATGAACTGAATAGAAAGGGGCATTGATTTCTGCATTTTTTTGGACTAATACCTTTTTTTTTTTTTTTTTTTTTTTTCCTTTTCTTCTCCTCCTTGTCCTCTACAGATGATATCAAGTTTTTTAGATCAGCAAGCCATTCTGTTTGTGGACACTGCTGATCGTCTGGCATCGCTAGCTAGAGATGCTTTGGTTCATGCTCGTCTACCTAGTTTTGCTATCCCGTATGCTATTGATGTTCTGACAACTGGATCATACCCGCGTCTGCCTACCTGTATTAGGGTAAGTAATGCTGCCATATGTCTGGGGAGGGGGGGGGGCGGAATCCCCTATACAGTATCAAATGCATGTTGATGAAACTAATTCTCTATGTGCAAATGGAACTGTAGTTTAATGCAGGCCTAGTGCCAAGTCTCTGTAGTGCCAGTTTCTCATGCAGAGCACTTCCTATTTGAGTAAGTTACTGTTTCCCAGTAAAGCATTCTCTCCATTTAAACTAGTTCTGCTCTAGGATGAGTATAGTAGTAACTCCTCTTCCTTGGTTCTTTAAGTATTTGCACGTGCTAAGCTATCGTCCTAGAAAAATGAAGTGTGAAAAGGAGATACTGACATCTGTTGTTCCTAGAGGTTTTGCCTGTATTTGGAAATGGACAGAAATATTTAACAGCTCTCTTTAATGCTGCTGCCTTTTCTTACTGTTAAAATGCAGAATAACAGGATTTTGTGAAGTAATATAAACAGTAGGGCCTGTGACTTAGATCTATAGCTACAGATAAGGATTGGCTTTCAAATCTTAGTCTTTAAAAACAAGTTTAGCCTGATGTAAGGCCCTGAATTTATTTAATTGATCCTAGTTGAGCAGTCTATTCAGTTGTCAGTCTCAAGTAAAATGTAATCAACTAGAAAACAAATCCTAGTGTAAGATATAAAACTTTGCTTGTGTGTAACGCCCTGTAGTATTTATATTTTCAGACTTCTTGTCTGGTTAGTTTTCACCATTGCTACTGTCACTGTATTATACATGTTTGAGAGATGCAGACTTGTTTGTGTTTATTTTAACAGGATAAAATAATCCCTCCTGACCCAATAACAAAGAGTGAGAAGCAAACCACACTTCATCAGCTAAACCAGATTCTTCGACATCGACTAGTGACTACAGATCTCCCTCCACAGCTGGCAAATCTTACAGTTGGTAAGAACTGGAATTACTTTTTGAAGAATACATTATTGCAGGCTGATTTAAAACGCTTGCTTTAGCGCTGAAGCAAAGCTAAAAGATAGACCATTAGGCATGCTTCATCTGTTAAGACTGGTATCCTTTCTCTGTATGACATGAAAATGTGTTCTTCTCTATTGAAAAATGAGGGCACTGATAATATTGCTGAAATATTATTTACTTTCAAGAAGAAATCCTGTGCAGTTAATGGCAAAAGGTTGTAGATTGTCTTGCTCTTTCAGCAAATGTGTTACCAAAGAGTCTTAGGCCTAACAATGCAGCTGCGTTATCTTAAGTTAATTTTGAAATGCATTTTAAGTAAACTGCTAGGTGTTTCTGTAGAAACTCTTTGAACTTTAGCTTAAACAAGTCACTCCAATGTTGCTGCTTTTAATCTGTTTTGGTATTCATCTTCATGCATAAAATTTGTTCATATTTATGCATGCTTTTTGTTCAGTGACTTGCCGCAGTGCCAGATCTCTTTATCTGTTTTCAGATCTCTGTTTTCCTTTAGCTCAAGTAGTGGTAGACACTGATGACCTTTTTTATGGGAAGGATGTCTATAAACTGGACTATGTTATTGCAGAGAATAGGGCTGCGATGGACCTAGTCCACGCTTTTAACTAAGACAAGGTTAGCCACGTTTAAACCGTACCCCGCAGACCTAGATTGAAGGTGTTTCTGAAAAATCTTCGTAGTAGGTTTCATTGGTCCCTATGTGAATGCTTGCAATATCAGTATTGGAGCCATTTTTGTCTAACGGAAGTGTAAATGGATATATGTCTGAGCTCTTCAGATCTTTCAGTAAACTAAACAATTCCATAACTAATAGTTTCTGGTTTGTGGTTTGGTTTGTTTTAAGAGCATGTCTGGGATGCTTTTGAAGATGAGTGAATTAAAGTGGTTAAAATTTCTATAGGAATATTTCTGTATGTCTATAATTGTAAAGCTATATGGCATATTTTGTTAAGCGATTGAGAAGAACGTTGACCCCCAGGTTACAGTAAGGACTTGTATTAAATCTCTTGCTCTACCACTCATTCTCTTTATGACCTTGCTTACATAGTTTTGACAGTTTTTCTTCCCAGCTCTTGAAACTGATAGCACTGTTCACAAAGGTGTGAGGATATATATGTCAATTAGATAAATAGTGTACCTAATCTTTGCTTTTGTGCATATATATATGTTATGCAAAAGATTACCTTTATCACATGAAAATTGAGTAACAATGTTTTAATGTTAAATAAATGGTTTGCAGTGAGATGTATTTCCAGGATTGTTTGTGGTTTTGTTTGTTTTTTTTTTAATTTTTTTTTATTTCAGCCTCGGCTAACATCTTGTTCTGAATCTCTTTTGAATATTGCTTAGAGTATTCATTTTTGGTATAGCAAAGATGCTATACCAAAAATTCAGTGAGACGTTTTGTTTGTGTGACTTGTCAGGCTGGTAGTTAGGTCAATGTTACTCTGTATTATAGTAGCACAAGTGTTAACAAGTTATCATGACTAAAGTACTACTCTTCAGGACAGTTTGGTACGTCTGTCCATGCTGCTTATTGACACTGGTTCTGTTGCAGAAGCAACTGTGAAGTCTTCAGAGTTGCGCAGACACATGTGCAACAGAGCAGAAACCGTTGGGAAGTACTCTGTTGTGAGTGCCAGGAGCTACCACACTGATATTTTGAGATGTCTTAGGAGACTGAGTGAAATAAAATGTTTTTTTCTTCCTTAGCCAATGGCCGTGTGAAATTCCGAGTTGAGGGTGAGTTTGAGGCCACCTTGACAGTGATGGGTGATGACCCTGACATCCCCTGGCGCCTTCTCAAACTGGAGATTTTGGTTGAAGACAAGGAAACTGGCGGTAAAAAAAAAAAATAAAATAATCAAACCTTTACACTTTCTTTTTAACATGATGTTCATCTCTGAAGCTCTATAAGTCTTGTTAATACTGGGTCTTTTTCATAACACAACTTAAGATAATGAATCAGTATATACTTGTCATGTTTTCACATTGCTCTATATGCTTTTAATACCTTAACAATGGTAGACTGTGACAGTGTAGTTGATGACTGAAACTTCCAGATTAAACCAAGGTTTTTGTTATTTTATTAGAAATTCTGGTATGGAAATTGCTCAGTACAGTTGTATTTTTTTCTTTTTAATTTATTAATGTATTTAATTATTTTAAATATCTAGTTTCTTGATGTCTAATGTGAATTATTTTTAATTCATCAAGATGGTCGAGCCTTGGTTCACAGCATGCAGATCAACTTCATCCATCAATTGGTCCAATCGCGGCTGTTTGCTGATGAAAAACCACTTCAGGACATGTACAGCTGTCTGCGTATCCTTCTGAAAGTTGTTTCTGAATGAGTTGTTTAATGTAGCCTTGCTATTCCTAATAGCTGGACGTCAAGAAAGGTTGATTCCCTGTTAAGCTAGGGGGAAATGTCTGGATGTGGAGTAAAAGTGATGGCCTTGGAAACAGTCATTCTCAGGTGCCAGCATGTAAAATTTGTGAGGGGAGGTACTCAAGACAGCAGGTTGTGTCATAGGTCAGTGCAGCAGCAGCTGGCTGTGTGTGCTAATTTCAGAGGTAGAATACAGTGCTGATTTGGAAGGTATGGGAGCTGACAATTCTTGTGACCAAGAACTGCAGTAAGGTGATGATGGTGTGTTAACTGTATTGCACCTGTGTGAATAATAACATAAGGTATAGCACATGCAGGGTGTAGTGCAGTGGTTCTCTACGTGCAAAGGGCGTATTGCTTGACAATGTGAAACGGTTTTCAGTGAAACAGTTCTGCAGAAACAAACAGAATCATGTTATTTTAGGGTGACCGTGGGTTAGTGTTAACTATAGGGTGAATTGAATTTCTTTGTTAGTAATCTTTGTTTCCCTGAAAGACGGTCAGAGTTAAAATCTATATAATAAAGCTATTGTGACACTTGTCTAACACCCTGCTCTAGATAAGTGTTAAAAAAAAACAAAAAAAAAAACCAAAAAGGAAAAAACTTTGAGAAATATTTGATGCTGTTAATATGTCTTTATCTCTGGATTAGAACATTAGTGTTTTCAGACAGCATCTTGTCTGACTTTCGTGACAAATGGATTTATGTAGTGTACAGAAACGGACTTATGTAGTGTACAGACTTTTTGGAGGTATTATATTTTCTTAACGCTGTTCATTAGACTCCTTCTGCTTAGCACTTCAGTTGGAAGTCTTGCATTCACAAACACTAATGCTGATTCGAGAGCGTTGGGGTGACCTTGTGCAAGTAGAGCGATATCATGCAGGGAAATGTCTCTCACTGTCTGTTTGGAAGTAAGTTAATTTTAAAGGGGCTGTTAACAAATTATAAGTGAAATAACAAGAGGGTTTTCATTTACTAAGCTTGAGCCAGAATTTTCAGAATTACGCTGTCTTTTTGATGTGAGACTCCTAAATTTTTGTAGTTAAGTACCTAAACATGTTGCTTCACTTGCAAAAAAGTGAGGGATATACATCAATGTATAGGAGAACAATGGATAGTTATAAATCAGCTCATATTTATGCAGATACCTAAATAAATTAATTAGTTTTTTGTTAATCTTTTACTATACTTATTGCTTGACTTGCACTAGATAAAATTTAAAAAAGCAATCCAACTGCTCTTCTGTGTTGAATTTACAGCCATCTAAAACTTCTTTATGTAGTCATAGTTTACCAATAGTTTTGCATTAAAATGTAAACTGAAACAAACGCTTTTTGCAGTTCAGCTGACATAATCTTATTTTTAACTAGAACTCTCAGAATCAAGGATTAGCTACTGAAAAGCATCTCTTCTGCTATTCCGGTTACATGGTTTAATTCTTCTCTTTATTTTAAGTCAACAGGTGCTTGGCAGGAAAACAGGGACTGCGTCTGTTCATAAGGTCACTATTAAAATTGACGAGACTGATGTCTCAAAACCCTTACAAATATCTCATGAGCCTCCACTGCCAGCCTGTGATTCCAAACTGATGGAAAGAGCCATGAAGGTAAAGGTTTGCTTTGCAGTAGACATCTAGGTTTATAAATCAAAAACTTAAAAATGCTTTGCATTATCAGTTTGCTTCACTTTGATTCCATTTAAAGAGCTGTTTTTAAGTTTTCTAGTCAGCAGTTACTGTAGGTTGAGTTGGTTTTATGTTGGGACCTAAAATTGTTACAAATTATTGGCCCTGACTTCATCTTAAAAATTACACCTACTTTACAGTGCGTTATATACTACTTATGAGACAGAATGCAGAGGCTGGGGGAGGGAACAACAGCAAAGTTTTGGTTATGGTTAGTGCTTGGCTTGAAATGCTTTATTAGAGAGCCAGTTCTTCCCTTTCCTGTCTTGATGATGCTGTGTAAACTTCCTCTGAAAGTCAGCTTCCCCATGTTGCTTGAGTTGGCTACCCAGCAGTGCTATTCACTTTGGAAAAATCTTGCACAAGATTTCCAAATCATAAAGTAAAAGAGCTAATGTGGTTTGCTTGTTACAAGTGTTAGGTGAAGTTTGGTTTTACATTATCACTGCCATATTTTGTCATGTGGCCTGTTTAAATGTGCCTTTGTACTGTTCAAATTCATGTATGTTAAAGGTGGGATTGTTGAAGTGATCTGAAATGAGTAACTGCAGTCTGTTTCTACTTCTGTAAGGCTCCACTGGTCTAATTCTAGATCTTGCTTAATGATATCTAAGGTCTGCATTCTAGGTTTTATAATTAGTCTCCTGTAAGATCCTCAGCAGGTCTGGCTGTGATATATCAGGATGTGTATTTGTCATTATTTCTTACAGTGTTTTAATAAACTGGAATGAATGGTGTAGTTGTCAAACTTTCAGTACAGTTTTTCCACAGGGAAAAACTCCCCAGCCTACATTCTTCACCTGTCTTACAGAACTTCCTACTGATGATAGCCTTCACCTACTGTACATACTTTGTGTTTGAGCCTCTTGGCCCATCTTATTTACCAAGTCTGACAGACAAGTCTCAATGTGGTGAATGTCGAGAACTTCATATGTTTGGGCTACAGAGGAATGTGGGAGACTTAGTGGCGCATAGTAGCCTTCTACTCTACTTCTAGAGTAGAAATTCTATTAGTATCGTACATATATACTAAATTTACTCATTTAAGAGCCTAAATTAGCATATTTAGGCTTCTAAATAGACAGGTAATTTAGTGAAGATACTGTATTTTTGCCTAAATCCAGGAAAATGTGCATTATCTAGAACATCTGCTAAAGTTCCACTGGAGCTGATGCAATTTAAGCTCACTGAATCGGGTGTACAGACTGTAGATTAAGACATAAGGCTACTGGAAATTTGAGATTTATCAAAGCTAATGTTGACTCCCTTTATAACTACTTGCTCTGAGCTTAAAAATTTATCAGCTGTGGTATATACACTGCTGTTCTAGTGTTTGAATAATGATCTCAGCTGTAATGACGTAGATAGCACATTGTGTTTCTGTCTATTTTAGATACTATATAAAACAGTGGCATGAGAAAATATGTTTGTCTAATCAGGTTATTGTACATTAACCTACTGAAAATTGGATTTAGCTGTAGAACCTGTAGTCACTTGTTCGTGAGGAAGATTTCAGTCACAGCAGCTGCTGGGTTTTAAGGCCTTGTCTCGGAAAGCTAGTCTCCAGGGGAAGGTCATTCTGATGAATATGAAGGCATGTGCTGAAATTCTGTATAATTCTGTTCTGGTATAAACCTCTTCTGCATTTATCTCTTATACTAGAATAATATTTGAGTTTAATTCACCTTGAACAGTTTTCAAAGCAATGTGAGGTTAACTAGAGAAAGGTTTTGCAGTGATCTGTAGCTTTGTTTATGCAAAATATGTAAATAATATGACGGTAATGTGAATAGATATAAATGCAAATGCTTTAATTTAGGTTGCACAAGTAAGCTATAGTGAATATAAGTGGTGGCATAAGCTTCACCACTGGCAGTGCAACAGCCTGTAGATACTTCTGGGTAGCTCATACTCGGGGTCTGCCATGCAATGCACCTGCAATAAATCTTCACTGCGTTGCTATGCTGTTAGCAGGACTAAAACTAATGTGTTGTGTTTCATGCTGCAGCTACGTATGTGTTTGTGTAGACGCAACTGCAATTTAAAAGTGTTGGTTTTTTGGGGGTGGTTGGTTTTTGTTTTTTGGGTTTTTTTTTTTCCTTAGATTAAACTAGTTATAAACAGATGCATGCTAAGCTGGAAAATACTCCAGCCTGGATCTGGAACAAGTAGGTCTGCCCAGGGAGTGGTAACAGCATGATTTGTGAAACTTTTTTTCTTTTACATTTTCTTCTAGTTTTCTCTCAAACCCCTTCCCACTGCTTGCTGCACAGACAGAATCTTATGTTAGTTTGTTGTATTTTATAGTGATCCAAATATTCAACTTAACAGTTCATTTGGTTCACCACAGTTCTAAGTAAATTCTTTCTGAAGTGATTGTTTTATTAAGTTAAGTGGTTTTGTTCCAGTGTGCTAATGCATAAAGTCTACACATCAAATTTGACCTCGCTCAAGTACATTCCTTTTTTACAGATTGACCACCTATCAATAGAAAAACTCCTAATAGACAGTGTCCATGCAAGATCTCATCAAAAACTTCAGGAGCTGAAAGCCATTCTTAAGACCTACAACGTTAATGACAATTGTATGTATTTTCTACTGAAGTTTGTTTCAAGTTAATTTCCATTTGTGCCTAGGAATGGTTTCCTTTCTTCTTGGTGTTTCTTGTTTTCATTAATTTAAATAAAAATATGAAAAAATAAAGGGACATGTCTTCAGAATTAGCAAGACTTAGTTTTAAATTATTCTGCATTGATAATTGTAAAATACTCATACTTCTAAATGCAGTATAATAGATTAAGCCGGTAGAGCGTTATAGTCTGGGTTGAAGCGTTAAAAGTTGTCTACTATAAAACTTACGCATGTTCAGAATTGAAAGCAAATCCTTCATTTTCTTGAGCTAGCATTGTATGTGACTTCATTTAAACTGTTGCTTTTAAACTACTGGGATTTGAATTGAGTTTATAATGTGAAGCAGTGAGTTAAAAGATATTCAAGGATTAATAAACTTCAAATTTGGTCTGTCTTTTTTTGTTGGTTTGTTACTAGCACTGTTTTCACAGAGAAATTCTCATATTCAGTTCCCTCTTTATGTTAACAGTGTAATAATGTGCAAGTGAAGATTGCTTCTATGAAAGCAAATCGGTTTTGTGATTATAATGGGCTAAGTTTTAATATTATGAGCTTGAATTTTGTGGCAAATTATTAACATCAGTTTTTATTTAGCATTCATTGAGACGGCTCTTCCAACTCTTGTAATTCCGATATTGGAACCATGTGGTCGATCAGAGTGCCTGCATGTATTTGTTGATCTCCATTCTGGAATGTTTCAACTGATGCTGTATGGTGTTGGTAAGTAGGTGCAAAACCAGATTGTATTTAATATCTTGCAAGAATCCTGCGTTATGGGGTAATTTTGTTTGAAAAGTTCTGTCAAATCTGCGGAGTTCTGTTAAGTAAATAAGGGTGATGCAAATGAACACCCCACTTGGGTCATCATTTGAGGAATGGAGAAGTGGATCTTTGTGCTTCAGAGTCACAGTTCAGTTAGGTATATTTTAAGAGGACAACAGACTAAATATTGTTAGGCATCATTGCAATGCATATTCTTTATGACTCATGATTCCTGGGTTGTGCCAGTAATGGATGCGGTCATTTCATATGGATCTGACTGAGAATTCTATTATGTGACCTTATACATCTTGAGTTACTGTTCAAGTCTTAACTTCAGGTTTCAGACTGCTTAAGAAAAGAAGAAAAGTGAGCTCTTTTATTTGCCTGATAACATACTGCTGTGGCTTTACAAGTGTTATGGATCACTTGTGTGTCTTAATCTCTCTCTTCACAATGAGCCACATAAAGGGCAACAAATACAAGTTGCACCAGGAAAGGTTTTATCTCGATATAAGAAAGAAACTTTTTACAGTGAAAAGAATCAATCACTGCAACAAACCCCTCCCTAGGGAGACGGTGAAGTTCCCATCACTAGAAGTTTTCAATATGCAATTGGACAGGGTGTTAGATAATCTCATCTAGGCTCCCTTTCCCAAGAAGGGTTGGACCAGATGATCTTTTGAGGTCCCTTCCAATGTGGGCTGTTCTATGATTATGTGATTAATTGTTTGTTAAATTAGATGAGACATTTTCATTAAAAGGTCAAAATTTTGTTTGAGGAGCAGATGTTAAGACCACTCACTCACCTAATGTTCCTGCAGATCAACTGACGCTCGATGACATAGAGAAGTCTGTTAATGATGATATGAAGCGTATCATTCCTTGGCTTCAGCAGCTCAAGTAAGTGACTTGAATGATTCACTTAGTTTGCATAGAATGAGTCACCATATTCGTATGTTGGATGATCACACTTGCATGGCTTTGTGTTTTACCACAGTAGAGTATATACTCTCTCACTGTTCTAATCAATCTTGAGTACTTGCCATCTTCTCTAAATGGGTGGAGGAAATTCTGCTTTTGCTTGGAGTTGATTCCATAGTCCTCCTTTAGTCTGCCACCTTACGTGTAGCCTCATGCATTGCTATGCACACACTTCGCATAAAGTATTTTAGACCACTTGCTTCCTGAGGATCTCATTTTGTGTTCATGTTCGTTTTTTATCTCCTTTATTCCACTCTGTTTCTACAGCTGAACTCTGCTTGTTTCTCAGCAAGAACGATCTCTCTTCTCACAATACAGAGGAAAAACCAGGAAGTGGCCTAGGATGATTTAAATAATATCTGTTTATCTTCTGACATTTCAGCCTTTGCTGGTTTAAACCTCTAATCTTCCTTCCATAAAGCCCTGAGATTTAAGCACAAAATACATTTGGCTCCCATAAGAGGTTGTAGCAAATAATACAAATACAGTTTGCAATTGCATGAAAACTAAGTTCCACCTGCTCTGTCATTTTGGAAATGCCCAGTACCCTGAGCTAATTGCAGGGTGAAACCTCTATTTGAGGAATTTTGCTTCTAAAAGAGGCATGATGACGCATGAAGCGCTGGCACCCTGGAGAAAAAACTAATCAACCTCCCTTTGTTATAAATAATGTACTCGAGATAATGGCTCGGGTAGTGCTGGGGAAGCTGGGCAGTCCCACAGAATATCTTTTAGGACAGCTATATCTAATACATATCTACGAGAATAAATGTGGTATGTCATGATGGAGAGATGCTGAGCACCCACACTTTCCACTGCTGTTTTCAGTGGAAGTTTGACTGAAAAACCAAGCCACACATTTCTAAGCCCCTTTCAAGCCTAGCTAGGCTTTCTAGCCTTGACACTACAGCCAAAATCCATTGGAGCAGGACAAAGTTTAATTCCAAACTTTAGAAAAAAAATTGGTGTCTTACATGTGGTTCTTCATGTCCAAACTTATTCAGGTGAATGAATTTATTTGTAACACAATCCAGAGTGATGTCTGGCTTTGGTGACTTTTTTGGTGTATTGCTTACCAGCATATGGGAGCAAAGATTTTCTTTTCTATACTAAAAAATAATGAAAGATTGCAAATTGTAAAATAACTGTAATCTGCATGTTTTTTAACTTGTCCCTTTTTAATATTGTAATTTCATATTGTGTATTTATGTATTCCTTCAGTGAATAATTTCAGGGCTTTTCCTCTTAAATTAACAGCTGTCTGTTACTCAAGCTGAATACTGTATGTAAAGATAGTAATAAGAAAATATAAACTCATGAAATTTTTCTGTGTGATTTTGTGTATATAACTTTTGCAGCAATGATAGATGTTGACTTAGTGTCAAATTAAGCCAGTCATATTCTAATGCTCTAAACAGCAGTATACTAGAATACAGTTTCAGAGTACTAATACCTTTATTTCAATGCCAGGTTCTGGCTTGGACAGCAACGTTGCAAACAGTCTATAAAACATCTGCCTACAGTGAGCAGTGAATCTCTCCAACTAGCTAATTATGCTAGCCATCCAGTGGGAAACCTTTCCAAACACAAATTGTTTATCAAGCTCACTCGCCTTCCACAGTACTACATTGTAAGTAACTGAAAAATGCTTCTATCTTTTGCTCCCAGTCGTGGGTATACCAGACAGTTTGTCTGTTGTACTGTTAACTCTGAAATTTGGAACCGAGTGATTGATGTAATCCTCGACTCTTCGCTCTCCCTCCTTTCTCTTATTCAGTGGGTTTGTTAAGCAGTCAGGCTAATAGAGAGGAGGGGACGTAAAGGTTTCTTTCTCAGCAACTTTCCCGTTCTCTTCATGTTTTCTGAAAGTTTAGTCTTCCTTCTCTTCTTGGATCCCTCTTCTAGCCACAATATTAATATCTTGAAAAAGACTAATGTCTTGTCTTTGAGGAGGAGAGGATTGGAACTGATGTAGACATATTCTTAGCTTGAGCATCTTCTAAATTTGTTGTTTTGCCTAAATATAGGTTGTAGAGATGTTTGATGTTCCTGGCAACCCCACAGAACTAGAGTACAAGTACCATTTTCTCTCTGTGAGCTATGCTGAAGGAGATGACAGCCCTGCTACTGCACTTTTACTACAGCAGTTCAAACCAAACATTGAAGAGTTGGTACTAGACACAAAAAGTGGGAAACAAATGAAAAGTGGTGTCAAGCGCAAGGTACGTGCTTCAAAAGCCATTGGGCTAGTTATAGAACCTGAAAGCTCTGTGTGTTCTGAGCATCAATACCAGCTTTAGTAGAGTTGTTTCAAACGTTTGTATGATTGACATCTTACTTGTATTGTGGTTTGGTTCTCTGGACTGCTTCCCTAGGGAGATGTTGGGAAACTATTTTGCAACAGTTGTCTTCTAATTCATACCAGGCCTTCTTAGCTGTTCTAAAGAGCCAAGGCAGAGCACTGTGCTGAGATAGCTAGAGTAGCTTGTATACACAGAGCACTGGTATCTGTGTGATATGCTTTGTGCCATGTAGATGTAGTCTTTGAAAGACTTGCAGGGTCTGATAAGAGTTACTTCTCAGGGTCAGGCTGACATGGCTTAGTGATATGTAAATACTATTGTACGGAAGAGGTAATTATAAAATTACTCTAACTGGATTGTTTAAGTCCTGAAGTGGACCACATCCTTTTAGGAGTTTGTGCTCAGGGTGTGATTCATTTAAAACTTGGATGAATGAGATTATTCTCTGACATCTTTTCAAAATGTTTACTCCAAATATGCGAGTACATTTGTCTTTATTTTAATTCTAGTTATCTGGTGATCCATGTTCCATAGAACCGAAGAAGCCAAAACGGTCGGGAGAAATGTGTGCCTTCAATAAAGTGCTAGCTCATATTGTAGCCATGTGTGATACAAATATGCCATTTATAGGGCTTCGTATGGAGGTATGTATTAAAAAATATTTTGTTTCTTCCTTTCCCTGTACTACTCCTGATTCTCTTGTCTAGATGCGACTATTCAGCAGACTCATGGTCATGTGTTCACTTTGGAGTTCCCCTGCCAGCTGAGTGCGGGTGACTGATGTTCTACACTGCTAGACTACTCTAGTCTTGTTAGAGCTGGTTCTCTAATACCAAATAAAACTACTGCAAAAAGCTTGAAAAGTTGAGGGACAAAGGAAAATTAGAAGATGAAAGACACGCTTCTGGGAGGGGGTGGGAGACAACTTTATACTGGATTTGCATAGACTGTTTTTTAGCTTTCCAGTGCTTGAGGATGTGAAACATCTGTCACCCTCAGGGGAAAAAAAAAATATCCTTGAAAAAGTTACAATTGTTTTTCTTGACTTTTTGTTTGGCATAACATTTTTCTTGTTCATTCCTAGTTATCTAATATGGATATTCCTCACCAAGGAGTACAAGTAGAAGGAGATGGCTTCAGCCATGCAATACGTTTATTAAAGTAAGAGGATATGCTACTGTGTTTCATTTTATTACTGTACATATGCTTGAGAGAAAAAGAAGGATTGTTTGGGGAATAACACTAAAAATATCGGGGGGGGGGGCGATTTTTGGGTTTGGATTTTTTGTTTATTTTTTTTAATTATTGTGTGTCTTTCACTCTCCTGTGAAGCGGTGCTGGAGAAGGGGCAAAACAAGATTAGATGCAGAGCTAACTATAATTAGTTTCTTTCATTAGCCTAGATTGGTGAGCTCTGAAAACAGTCTGAAAGTCATCAATTCTAAAATCCAGGCAGTGCTAAGATTTGGTGATGATTCATGAACATGGAATTGCAATTTTGGATCAGATCAGAAGCTTACATACTCCATATGTTATTTGACAATTACCAGTATCTGATACTGCAGAGGAAAATGCAGGGAATCCCAGAAAAGACAACTGCATGGTAAAAAACTTGTAGAGGAAACATCTGAGAATCATATAGTAATTTAAGAGTGGAAGGAACCCGTGGAAGTCATCTGATCCAACCTTCTGCTTAAAGCAGGGCTGATCTGCTGCATTTTCCAATCTCCAAGGGTTTTTGTGCCCTGCCTGGACACAGCGATCTCAAATGCTGACTAGAGAGGAGTAGTCACTTAATTGCCTTGCTATTACAGCCCAGGATGCAGCAGTCTCTCTTTGCTGCAAGGGCACGCTGCTGATTCCTGTTCAGTCTCTCTCCCAGGCCCCCATGTTCTTTTTCTGCAGAGCCGCAACCCAGCAAGTCAGTCCCCACTCTGTGCTGTTGCTTCAGGTTATTTATGCCCAAGTGCAGGACTTTGCATTTCTTTTCGTTGAACTTCATGAGGTTCCTGCTAACTTGTTTCTCCAGCCATCTGAGGTGTCTCTGAATGGCAGCCCTGTCCTCCAGCATGTTAAGTGCTCCCTTCAGTTTGGCATTGTCTGCGAACTCGCTATTCCTTTGCATCATGTAGGTTATTGAAATTATTAGATAGTATTGGCCTCTGTGTTAATCCTAAGGAGTGCCAGCCACTAACCGGACCTGCAGCTATTGACCACAGTGCTTTTTACCTGGCAGTCCAGGCAGTTTTTGACACTTCTTGGAGCCTACATCAAGCCTCATCAGTTAAACTTTGGACTGTGTTGTGGAGGAAAACAGATTATATCAGTTTAAAACAAAAAAAAAAAAACAAACCCCAAAGACACCTTCTAGAATAAAACGTTTTTAACTTCTTTTATGCTGCAGAAATGCATAGTGATATAAAGGCATCAGTCTCTAAATGCACCAGACCCTGCCTTTTTAACTTTGCATATGAGCAGAGAAGTACTGAGAACTCATGAGCTGAAGTTAAGGGTGGTACATGAAATTTCTGGATAGATGCTTAAGGGATTTGAAAAAGAGTTTGTCATGTTTTTACTTGAACTTTATTTAGTCTTTCCCCTGAGCTCAGTTCTTACGTTGGGATATGAATAAATTAGTGGGTACTAAGAACTGTGAGGTTGTTCATTGCATTTGGACTGAGCTTGTTCTAGAAGACGAACTGATTCATGAGTTCAGATTGCCACAGAACTTACTTATTTTCATCTTTTTTGGCTTGTTTCTCTGTATAAAAGCTTTTATATTGGTGTGCTCTTTCTTCACCAGAAGATCAGGGCAATTCAACAGATCCCTTAACAGTCTGTAATTTGCAGGTGTTGAATCCATATAAAAATTGGTCTTAACTTTGAGTGTTTCTGTAACACACTTCTCCTATTCCTCTTCAAGGATTGTAGTATCTTGCTGTGCAGTCCAGCTGTCTTTGCTGTTGATTTGTTCATTGTTTCATGTCCAGACTTGGAAGCCCTTCGGGAAATGTTAGAAGGTGGTATTTTTAGATTTGGAACTGTGCTGTGTATAATTGAAGGCTGTTTTTTTATCATGAATAGAATTCCTCCCTGTAAAGGTGTAAACGAGGAAACGCAGAAGGCTCTGGACCGATCTCTTCTTGATTGCACTTTCCGATTACAAGGTAGAAATAATCGCACGTGGGTGGCTGAGCTGGTGTTTGCAAACTGTCCACTTAATAGCACTTCATCCAGGGAGCAAGGTAAGGTTTGTTTACGAAGACTGGTAGATTTTGTGTCTGTGTGGTTTACGTTGTCTGTTCCACTTGTTCTAAAATGTTGGTATTACTGGACAACTGTCTGCTCTTAAGATTTCTCATAAACCCCAGTGTACTTGATTCAAAATTTTGACTGATGAGTTGATGCACTTTTATTATTTAAATATGCTTCCTGGTCACTCAGTCTGTAAAACACAGTTTAGGAACCACTAGTTTAATCAGTATTTACTATCTCCTAACACTGCAGGACCAACCCGCCATGTTTACCTGACATATGAAAACCAGTTATCTGAACCAGTTGGAGGTCGCAAAGTTGTTGAGATGTTCCTTAATGACTGGAACAGTATCGCTCGGCTGTATGAATGTGTCCTGGAGTTTGCACGATCCTTACCAGGTACAGCAATCGCCTCTTTTTCATTAAAATGATATATTGACAGATTACTATGGTTTTCTCAGTCTAACTCTTTTTCCTCCTCTCTTCAAAGACATACCCAACCACTTAAACATTTTTTCAGAAGTTCGTATCTACAATTACCGAAAACTTATCCTTTGTTATGGAACTACCAAGGGGAGCTCAGTAAGTAACTCATAAGTGTACTGAAAATGTATGTTTGAAAACAGGCTTAGAGTTCTCAGAATTGTGCTACAAAATATTTCCTTGTATCACATTATTGTGGAATTACTATTTATGAATGTAGAAAAGATAGAAATAGAGGGTGCCACATTGCTAATCTGGTAGGTTACTAGATGTTCAGAATTTTTGAGAATTTGTGTAAGATGCTTTAAATTGTGGGACGGACAGTTGTGTGCTCCTGATTGATGAAAGGTGGTGTTGGCAGCCTTTTTCTGACAAACTATGTTGCTGCTGGTCACTGCTGTACTGTAATGTATGGATATATGTAAGCTGAGCGCCTAATTCTGCCTTAGAAGAAAGGACTCTTAACGAAAGTTTTAAATGTATTAGTATGTTTTCAAATGAGGTGGTCCTTAATTATTTTGTAGCAGTGCTGTTTCCTTGTTCAGAACTCTAGCTTACTCTGTAGTATTTGAATTTACATTTAATTAATTACTTTGATAACTGAGTACTTGCTCACACCCTTGCCTTAAATGCAAGGTAGAGGAGGAAGTAAGGGCATGTTTATTACACACTAAAAAATTTTTGTGTGCAGCTGCATGCACTTGAAATTTGCTTCCTGGAAGGTTTTTGTGTTCGTGTTCTAAGCTGAATTTTTAAGAGTATTTCTATGTGCATTTTATTGGGACTGTTAATAAGTAGCTAGAGTAACAGTGTGGATTTTGCATGTCACTTCCTTACGTATTAGCACGTCCAGTTCCTGTTTTTGGGTGGTATGACTGAGAAAACCAGTTGACCTCCAGCAACTCATGACTCAGTTCTCTGCTGTATGAATCTCTTGAGTTTAATTTTCTCTATCTCACCTTTAGCAGAAAAGGCTTTTTTTCATTCTCATTGACTTGCTAAAATAATTCCTCAGTTTTGTGGTTGCCAACAATCCAGTTAGCTAAATGGATGTTAAAGCTAACAGCACTTTTTTTTTTTTTTTTCCCCCCCACAACCTCAGCAACTTTTGAGGAAGGTGAGTTAGGAATCTGTTGAGGTTTGAGGAAAAATGGGGGAAAAAATTAAAGCAGACCAGGTTTCTTGTTATAACGTTGTAGTTGTTCTGGTTTCCAAGACCGTTTTATGTTCTTGACATTGCAGATCAGCATTCAGTGGAACTCCATACTCCAGAAGTTCCACATTTCACTGGGAACTGTTGGCCCAAACTCAGGTTGCAGTAACTGTCACAACACAATTCTGCACCAGCTCCAAGAAATGTTTAATAAAACACCAAATGTGGTGCAGTTGTTACAGGTAACATTTTAAAAACTTCTCTCAAGAAAAGTACACAATAATTAAGAGCTGAATTCTGATTAAACTGTTCTCTTTAAAATTACATGTGTATGTTATGATTGTTTATGGATTTCATTGGCAGAAGGTGGCTTGGGGAGGATTGTATCCCCCCCTATGTGCCCCATTTTCCCTGACCTTTACTTAAAGGTAACCTACCTGATCTCTCAATATCTGTTCTCTCTCAGGTTTTGTTTGACACTCAGGCTCCATTAAATGCCATCAACAAACTTCCAACTGTGCCCATGCTGGGTCTGACTCAACGCACCAACACTGCCTATCAGTGTTTCTCAATTCTGCCACAGTCACCCACACATATCAGGCTGGCTTTTAGGAATATGTACTGCATTGACATCTACTGCCGGAGTCGTGGTGTTGTAGCGATACGTGATGGGGCGTACAGTCTCTTTGACAACAGCAAAATAGTTGAAGGTTTTTACCCTGCGCCTGGATTAAAGGTGACTGTTTCTGTGTTTTCTGGCATGTTGTAAATAAATGAGCTTCTAACTTGAAGTATGGATGTGATGTGAAGAGCTTTGCAAAACTTCATTTGTGAAGAGCTGGAGTACTTCCAAAATTCTGAGCACAGAAGGAATTTTCTGATTTATCAGTAGATTTGTTAATTACATTGAATTAAAACAATTTCCTTTAAGAAAACTAGCATCAAGTGTCAGGGTTTTTTCTTTTATCTATGTAATAAAATAATGTAGAGGCTACTTCAGGCATCCTTTTGTTATAACTTGCTGAAGCTTTGTGACTAGGCTAGATGTATTCTCCAGGATTAACAACAACTGCTCCTTACAAACTACGTTGTGTGGCGGGACAGTGCTCATACGTTGCAGATGAGGAAATGCTCCGTGTCAGATGATTCTAGATAGAAACTTCTCTTTTAAAATAGTTTCCATCAGTGTGTGGCAGGAGCCTGTGGCTTTGCTTCTGAATACAGTGCTGGTTCGCTTAAAATAGTTTCCATCAGTGTGTGGCAGTAGCCTGTGGCTTTGCTTCCTGAAAAATGAATCTGTGCATACTGACAAAATACCTTAGCTGAGAGCAGCTTGTACCAGTGCTAGTTATACTCAAATATTGGAAAGTGGCACCCATTGTGACACAGGATAGTTTGCTAATTTTTTCTTCTGACAGTTGCAACTGAACACTGATTCTCTGGTGCTGCATTTAGCTGATCCTAAACATCTACCTCTTTCATGAATTCCAAGTGGAAGGCTAATGGGAAGAGGAAAGGGATTGTAGATACCCTGTAGCTGTAGTGGAAAGTAAAAGACGAAGTAGTTCAAGAGTGTTGGCAAATTCTTCTGGGTACAAGAGAATTCTATGGAGAAGGTGACCTGGTCGTTCTTACCCAAACAGGGCAGTAGTAGGTGTAATACAACAGACCAGTAGGTCCTGGATACTCATGAGTTGTTCTGGAAGAGCTATTTCCAGGTGTGAGCTTTTCCTTATTTTTAAGGAAAAAAGAGAAATGTTGCTATTTCAATTAACTAGAGATATTTCATGTTAATGAGCAAGGTTTCTTGTTTGGTGGCAATGCAAGACCCCTTTTTTAAAAGAAAAAAGGACTTAAGTTTAAATATCCACTGAGAAGCTCTGTTTATGCATGGATATACTTTGCAAACTGTTCATACTGTATATAATGAATGGCCACTAGAGACCTGCCTGTTTCTTATGTGCTGTAGCTGATAAAGATAGTAGTAAAGCTCAGCAAATACCATGCTTATTTATGTAATAAAATTTAAAAGGAGAAATTGCTAACAAAAGTGTTTTTTCCACAGACATTCCTGAACATGTTTGTTGACAGCAATCAGGATGCACGAAGACGATCTGTGAATGAAGACGATAACCCACCTTCTCCTATTGGAGGAGACATGATGGATTCTTTGATATCGCAGCTTCAACCCCAGCAGCCACCGCAGCAACCACAACAACAGGTACCCTCCAGGCAAAATAAGAAATGTTTATTGTCTTCTACAACTGTAGGTCTCTAAGAACTTACATTCTAAAAGGATTAACAGTAAAAAACGGAAAGGGAGACTATAAAAGTGCTCTGCTGTGGAATTCCCCTTGGGGCAAAACGTATTAATTTATTTTACCATTTCTCATTCCAGTGTAAACAGCCCATAGCATATGAACAGCAGCTTTGGAAGGTCATATGAGACTTGCTGCCTTAGAAGTGAAGGACTGAGGGAGGGAAAACAGCTGTTTAAGATAAAACAGGGGAAAGGGAGTCAGGAGGCTTCGCTGTTATAGAGTGGCAGATAAAAAGGAATGAGGGGCCAGAGGTTGTATGTCTTGAGGAAAAACTGCAAGAAGTCACTGAAAAAAAACCCCAGTCAGCACTGAACAAGGTGATATAGAGAATCAAACAACTATGTTGATGGACCTATAAGACTTCATAGGTGGGGAGCAAACTCTCATTAGTATTCTCTTGCACATACTTAACTTCACTTTTAGTACAAAATGATCATTGTCCTGTGTTGACAATTCCAGCCATTTGGCAAACAGGCAGGAGCATCGGGAGCATATCCTCTTACTTCACCACCCACCTCCTATCACAACACAGTGACACCATCTCCGTCTATGATGCACACACAGTCACCAGGTAAGATGGCTGAGAGTTTGTGTGCTAATCATGTGCTGGAAGTACACACGCAGCTCTTTGGGTGGGCGTGCTTTTTCTATTATTTGAGCTGTGTTTAGCTCCAAGTTAGCCAAGAAAATGCCCCTTATATTATGGAGGAATAGCAAAGCAAAGTCCTGCCATGCATGTTTTGGAAAGTATATTTTGAAGCTACAAAAAAACTCATTCAGTGAAACTGTCATCTTTAGCTATGTAATGTTTGGGACTGTTTCATTCTTAGGGCTTAAAACTTGCTCTGATCAAAACCTGTTAATTTTAAATACCTGCTTCTTCAGAAAAGCTCTTCATCACCGAAGCTCTGCTTTCTGCTCCCAGCTGTTATAGTGCAACAGCTGAAAATATTTAAATTTGGGGAAGGGTTGGGCAGGAGGGAAATGCCATTCTTCAAGCCAAGTATCTTGGAAAGTTTCCTTTGTGTGGTGAATCAATCTGGAAAATATAACATTCATGCATGTCCAAGATAAAGTCTTTGAGTGCAAAAACAAATTTTCATGAATCTTGTTTGCGCTCTCCCTAAAAAGGAGATAGCTGTAGCAGTTGATAAAAAAATTATTAGAGAAAAATGGGAAATGTTTATGTGGAGTGACGTGATGTCTTTTGATTAGGAAATTTGCATGCTGCAAGCTCACCTAGTGGAGCTTTAAGAGCACCATCACCAGCATCCTTTGGTCCAACTCCTTCACCTTCCTCTCTTGGAATCACAATGGGACAAACAGCTAACTTTGCCAGCCCACACGGTGAGTTCTTTACTGGCAGGTGTATACATAGTGACAGGGAGAGGGCATATGCTTCTGAAATTAAGTCTTCCAGAGCAGACTAAAGTTAATTAAGGAGAAATTAATGTTTTGTAATTGGTTTAAGTAGCTGTTTGCATACACGTGGGTGTAACTCTTTAACGGTAGTCAAAAGTAGCTGTATGGCATGTTGAGGTGTTCCTAACGTTTTAAAAATAGACTATCAATCGCTCTTTACTGCTTACTAATGTGGGGAAAATCCATGTGGTCTTGTAGCAGAACAATGGCTGCAGCTTTTAATGAGCAATGTCTCTTGTTAGATTAATGTATTTTCACTGCTTACATTTCTGGGAAAAATAACTGGAACAGATTGGAAATTCAAATACTTGCAATTTGAAAATGTTTTCAGAGTCTTGCTAGTTTGAAATACATATGTACAAGCAATGCGCCTTTTGGTTCTTTCCTTTATTAAGTATTTTTGGAAAGCTGCCACAATAATTGTTGTAATCACAGTGCATTGGAAACCATTCAATAGATCACAATAAATGAACAGTTCAGATTGTAATTTTAGCACACCAATTTAACTGTCAGGATGAACCAAGTGAGATAGATATACAACAGACTGTTTTTAAGAAGCTTGTTCTGGTCAAGTCTTTGTAGTGGAGTACAAAACCAAAGATACTTTTGAAGAGATAACTGCAAGATACTGGATAGATAAGAAACAGTCTAGCTGAGGCTTTCATTTGCCAAGGAGCAGTAGAAGTCCAAGTGTATAGGCAAGAGCTCTTTTTACTTTAGGCCTCATTATGTGTTGAACATGCTGATTTGCCTTAACGTTCAATTTTATTTTACTTTTTAAAAAATGCAACCAGAAAACCCTTGAATCTGTATCTTAATTTTTTTATTTTATTTTATTTTTTTCCTCCCACCCCTCATTATGTGGTTTTTCTAAATGTAGTCTAAAAGCTTGCAGACACTTCCATGCTTTGCAGATTTTGGTAAGACTTTTTTTAGCTTTCTAGATTAGAAAAGCTTGTACTTTACAAGACTGTTAATTTTTTTATGTTCTTTTTTTAATATCTGTAGGTACCATAGACCCAAGCTCACCATATACCATGATGTCACCCAGTCAGCGTGCAGGGAACTGGCCAGGATCTCCCCAGGTCTCTGGTCCATCACCAGCAGCACGAATGCCTGGAATGTCACCAGCCAACCCTTCCCTTCATTCACCTGTCCCAGATGCCTCTCATTCCCCACGAGCTGGAACAAGTAGGTTTCTTTATCAGTCTTATGTCTGTGAAACACTCATGTTTAACGTTTCTAGTTCTGTTCTTTTTGGTGGCTTTGTGTGTCAGCCTAGCAGTCCTTACTGCCCTTATGCAGTAAAATATCTAAGGAAATGAAGCCTTTATTCTGTCCTCGTTCAAATCATCTGTAACAAATTGGAAATCAAGTTAAATCACACAGCAGAAACTTCAGCAGGATTCATACTTCTTTTTGCACTGCAGAAATTAGTCTTAAGCTATTGAGGTCCGTGACTAAGAAAATTCTTCAGAATGAAAGCAATGATAGGCGTATTTGCCTACCCAGATACTAACTTTTCACATCATAGAGTTGTAATGCTGCTCTTGCATGACTGATTTAGCCATCTTTACATCTCATTGAGTTTGTTGTACGTACCTGCTATCTGCTGGCACACTACAGAAAGAGGAAAAGGGAGGAAGATTTTAATGTTACTGAGACTCTTTGCATGGGTGGAGGGTTGAAAATCTAATTTTTTGACTTTGTCTATCTGTTGCCTATCACTAGGCAGCCAAATTCTTAAATAAGGATTAAGCTTTGGTCCAGCGAACTCATTGCTTGTATTGTGACAACAAATAAAGTGAACAGATATCTTACGTTTTGGTTTAAATCCTTCCTTACTGCAAGTACTTTTTCCATATCAATAGGTTCCCAGGCAATGCCAACTAGCATGCCTCCACCTCGTAAACTACCTCAGCGCTCTTGGGCTGCATCCATACCTACAATCCTCACCCACAGTGCCTTGAATATTCTGCTGTTGCCCTCTCCTACCCCTGGGCTTGTGCCTGGACTAGCTGGCAGCTATCTTTGCTCCCCCCTTGAGCGATTCCTTGGATCAGTTATTATGAGGAGGCATCTTCAGAGGATCATACAACAGGAAACGGTATGGTTTAGGTTGTTTTAATATTGACCTGCGAGTATGACTTCACAACTTTTCTTTTTCGTGCTTCATTGTCTTCAAATCAGGCACGGACTGAAATGCTTCAAATAAAATAAGTATTTTCTGTCGGACTTGTGCTATACTTCTGAATGTTGCCATCTGCAGTGTCAAAATTTAGAGAAAGCATTTAATTCCACTTCTTTTCCATATGAATTACAAGTGGAAAACCTGTTTGGTCAGGTGAAGTATGATAACTGATATGACAGGCAAGACTATGACCGGATTTTCTGATGCTATGGCTTCTGTGAGCATGTCTGGGGGTTGCCTAGAACAGCCACAGGGTTACTATGGATGATAGTACTTGGCAGGAGTGCCCAAGAAATTAGTTACCAGTTGACAATAACTGAACTACTGAGTCATGAATGTTGCTTTAGGGTTTGGGACAGACCATGTCCACCTCTTCACTACTTTGGCATTGATTCAATGACAGAGAAAGAAGCTAAATCTTGCATAAGCTTCATTCTCAGGGCAATTTTACCTGTATATAAATATCACGTGTTTCTTTCTGTAAAGAGGGCAGATTGATCACTAGAGTCTTGGGAGTGAACATGTGTGTGTTTATGCTACTTAATGAATGACTGATTAAATGTGATACTTCTTTTTATGCAGCTACAGTTAATAAACTCCAATGAACCAGGTGTAATTATGTTTAAGACGGAGGCACTGAAGTGTAGGGTTGCTCTCAATCCCAAAACCAATCAGACCTTGCAACTGAAAGTAACACCTGAAAATACAGGACAGTGGAAATCGGAGGAGTTACAAGTTTTGGAGAAGTTCTTTGAAACAAGAGTATGTACTCAAATCGTTCATGTTTAAATTTTTGTGCATTGCTTTTAATCTCTGTTGGTGTTTTAAGTGGTTCTGCTGACCTTGCTTAGCATGTGTAAGGGCTGCAAAACATAAAATTAATGCTGGTTACCATATTAAATGATACAGCTTTTATCTAATTAGGCAGTACTAAACAGTGTCTGTCTTTAGGTTGCAGGACCACCTTTTAAAGCAAATACCCTAATAGCCTTCACAAAATTACTAGGGGCTCCAACGCATATCCTCAGGGACTGCGTACACATCATGAAACTTGAGCTGGTAAGTTAACGGTTCTATTTAGTTCACCTCACTCTGGTTACTTTTTTTTTTTTTAAAAAAAAAAAGGGTGCCACATCTTTGTGTAGGAACAGGTATATTACTCCACACTTGTATAAATGTTATTTAGTGCTAATAAAGAAGTTTCGTTTTTCATTTTACTGTTAGCTCTCCTGGAAGCTCCCAAAATTTCTCTTTTAAACTGATGGTTTTGAGAAATGGCAGGTGCGTTACTGCACAACAGGCCCATGCATAATAAGCTGACTGGAATCTTTCTGATTGTGTTCTGGTTTACCATATGCTCAATTCTTTCAGAGTTATTCTGACTTGTGCTAAACCTGGCAACATCTGCAAGTTTAGCTAGAGAAGCACATGCTACTTTCTAACACTTCCCTAGTTCATAGCCATGTATGTCACTGATGTGAGACCTTTTGCTTTTCTTTCTCTGTGCTGCTCTTTCTAAACAGTTCCCTGATCAGGCAAGTCAGCTGAAATGGAATGTGCAGTTTTGTTTAACAATTCCTCCCAGTGCACCGCCAATTGCGCCTCCAGGAACACCTGCTGTTGTGCTGAAATCCAAAATGTTGTTTTTTGTAAGTAGAGCTATCTGTTTAAAAATGTGGGCTGTGTGTCTTTGAAATCATCACCGGTTAGTAGCAAAACATAAGCATATCTGACAACCATAATAGCTAAAAATGTTCTGCTGTTTGGAAGCCTAGATTTGTGTGCATCTCTCCTGTAATGAGTTCAGATGGTATTCCTACTCTCCCTCCTGCAAAAACACATCAGCTATTTGTGTTTTGTGTTCTTGGAGAGATGTTGACGATATCCTAAAGTTCAGTTCCCTTGGGCTGTGGGTATCTTCAAATGCTCAATTTCTGGGTGTTTTGTTCTTCTTTGATGCACAAACCGCTTAGATTAAATGATATACACATTAGTGGTGCTGGGAAAGGGTAGCAGGAAAGAGGTGTTCAGAACAAATCTGCATTAGTGCCGTCTCTGAGGCAATGCTTACTGTAGGGTGCTTTTGAGAATAAAATAGTCTACACCTGATTGATAACTTCTCTGTTACAGAATTGATGTCTGAAAACTGTCGGGGTGGAAGTGCATGCTGTCTGTAGGTCCAGAGTGTTTAACTGTATCGGAAGTTGGGCTGAAGTTGGTGGAATGTGGGTTATTCAATTTAACATCCTTCTTTGTTTTTCCTGCAGCTCCAGCTAACACAGAAAACGACAGTCCCACAGGAAGCTGTTAGTATTATTGTCCCAATTATTTATGATATGGCTTCGGGTACGACGCAACAGGCTGACATTCCCAGGCAGCAGAACTCTTCTGTTGCTGCTCCAATGATGGTTAGCAATATTCTAAAGAGGTTTGCTGAACTGAATTCACCACGACCAGGTACTGTACATGTCCAATAGATATATTCTCTTCACCCAGACTTCTGTGACAAATCTCCAGTGTAAAACTAAATCTCTCTTAAGTCTGAATTCTGATTTCTATCACGTTTCTTTAGTGATTACAAACTCCTGATGTGACAGGCAATACATAAGTTAATAGCAAGTACTGGCAACGCAGCAGACATTTATGCCAGAAGGTTACACTGATGATTCAGGCTGGGTTTCGCTGTTCTGCCGAAGTGGTAGAATGCACCTCTTGTTGGCCCAACTCTTGCAGCGCAGTAGGAGTCATACTTTTTAACAAACGGGCCCAGAATGAGTCAAAAGAAATATGCTATGGCTAAGTGTCAGTTCTCATGGTTAATTATGAAGTTATTGAGCTTAACAGTAGAATATAAAGGGATGTTAAAATAGTTATCAGAACTTGTCCACGTGCTGTGAATGATTAAAAAGTAATTGGAGTGACTGTATGCTCCTTTGTCAGTGCGTACACTAACAAAGGCACGTACAGTTCTGTCCACCAAACGTGCTGTGAAGTGCTTGAGCTAAATAGGTTGTTCTGAATGTTCATTGGCCTGTAGGTAGTGCGCTGTGAGCAACGTTGTGCTTTGCTTTCCCTCTTGTTTGTCATGCTTTTTATTTATTTTTTTTTTTTAATATCTGAAACATAGAACAACAGTAGCAGGTTCTTTGGGCAGCATGTTATCTGTAAGCAGTGGTTTGGGGTTCTAATACACAGATGGCTCATAAGAACAATAACTTTCAGTTCTGCTGTAATTACATGCTGAAGAACAAAACTTTTTTTCCAATAACCCAGCGAATAGATTGAAGTTGTGAATCCAGAGGTTGAATTCCACTTCTCTTATGTATAATGATTCATCTTGTTGTTATGCAGTAATTTTAACTATGCTTGATGGATTCTTTTGATTACTAGAACATGAGCAATGTTTATCTTAAATTGGTGTGGATATGCATACATTTCTGAAAATTGTGATGCATTTTCTGTTTAACATATAGTAATAGTGTAGGTAAATAGGAGAGAGAATAGCCTTGAGGGCCTGTGGGGTTACCTGTAAGAGTTCTGTATGTGGTACAGAACCGTTGTTTGTGTAGCACTTTTATTTCAAGATATATAAACTAAACTTCAGGTGTTTCTTTTGAAAGGTGCTTCCCCACTGAGTTCCGCTAGGGCTGGGAGGGGTAGATTCTTGTTTTGCTGTTTTTTATTGCATTAAGTTGTGTGTTAAGGTAAACCCTCCACAAAACACCACAGTTTAGGGAGTAATTGTCAAAGCTGCTCTTGAGTATCCCAGGTGAGATGTCTTCTGATGAATATTATGTAGATCAGGATAGATGATTTTTGTTTGTCACGCGAGTTTTGAAGTAGTGTGGGAGTGCAGTACAGGGAGCAGAGTACAGACAGAGAAAAAAATGCAAGTAAAAGGAGCTCTTGGCCCCAAGCAGGACCTTATCCAGGCAAAGAAGTAGCTAGGTGAGCAGAGGACACTTCTAGTAGTCCTTCCTCTGACTTTTAAGAGAAAGAACGAGTCTGTATGGAATTATTTATTTATTTGTTTTCACCACCACCGCCCAGGCAAAGTAGGATCTTCCCTGAGAACACTTAAAATGCAATTTCCTGGGTTCTTATCATCAAAACTTACATTATCTCATTCTCTTTTATCGGATATAATACCTTATTTTCTTTGCCATTGAAAGGTGATAGGAGAGCGAACAGATGAAAGTAGATAGTTGGGAGACTTGTACAAGAGCTCTACATGGGAGGTCCCAGATGCATATCCTTTCTCTTGTGGTGCTATTGTGCTGTACCCCGGATTTTCCTACCTGTGTTAGCTCTTCTGCTGCACTAATTGCAATTTGCTTGGTTAAGTGAATTTTTCACTGTTTCAGTCAGAAAAGACCAGGGCTTCCCATCATGCACGTATGATACTACTGGCACTTTCATTGTAACCCATAATCAGTGTTGCCTTGTTTTGGCTGTATCTTTTTTTACCTTTCTCGCTTTGTGAGAAAGTATTTTGTATTCAGCATAATTTTCCTCTTAATAAAATGGTAGTGCCTGAAAAGTAAGTTCTTTTGGAAGAGTTTTCTGTTCAGATCTGTGGGCAAATGCATTCTGCTGTGTTTAACAGTAAAACATTGACTCATTGTGAGTACGCTGTCTTTCTGAGACCACTTTACCTATGCCTCCATGGGAAAAAAATACTTTATTTTTGGGAAGTAATCACATGAACTGAGGTGGAATCAATGCCCAGGAACAATAGGGTTAAACTTGAGCTGTAAGTCTACAATGTGCATTATGTGGTGGACATCAATCTGGCAAGCAAAAAAAAGTCCCTACAGATGCTGGAGGTGACCCTTAGAGAGGAGCTCAGGGGACTCGTGATATTTCTTAAAGCACTTCACGAATAAGCATTTCTCAGTGTCTGATTTTCAGTGATGCAGTGGATGGTATTTAGCCCAGATTTGTAGCTTTGATACGATAATGACCTACCCAAAGTAACCTTGGGAATCCCTAGTTTGGCAGTTAGGATTAATGCATGCCAGCAGGCTCTGCTCTTATCTCTTGCTCGCACTGTTGCTCCTTCAGCAACAAAATTCAATGTCTTCTAATTGAGGTTTCTTGAAATATGTAGGAAAAATTGAGCCTGCAGTGACCAGGGTACGATGGTGGCTGTTAATTATAATCTGTTATCAGGAAGCAGTAGGTTAAAGTCACAGCTGTCTAATACTTCCCCTTTTGTTGTTCTAATTAAAGCCTTTTGATTCTATCAGTTTTAACTTTTTTAAGCTATTTCAGAATGTGTGTATGTTTCTTGTCAAAAAATGCTGGTATTCAAAACCTGAGACAGCTGTGGCTGTTTTTTCCTCTCTGTATTAGATCTCAGCTGTTTGAAACAACAGTCCATTTGCTCTGTATTTTATTTTGCGGATGTCAAGGGTAGAGCCAGAGCAATTTGGTTGAAATAAACCGATTTCTGACTTTTGCTCACTCTTGGAATTAAAAATGTTTCCAAAACTAGGCTTAGGACAGAAGACATCTTCCAGCTGTTTCGGACTTGAGTCTTGTGAAATGCCTAGTTTCTGCTCTTAATCGATACAAGTGGAACTTGAAAAAGCTTTTTTGATAAGATGTAGTGCTTTCAATTAGTAACATACAGAAAAATTTGGGTCGCAGTGCCACGTACGACAAATTCTAGCATAGATTCAACCCGATATTCCAAAGCTATTAAAAGTTAAGAGCTTCTTGCAATTTTGTGACCAACAAGAGCAGTCCTGCTGGGAAAGCCAGAGTTACTCCAGTTGGAATAGTCACAAATCCCGGCGTCCTTGGAGGTGGCTGGGATTTGCGAGTCGCGGTCACCGTCTGTCATCAAATCGTGCCCGTACCGGGCAGTAGCTGTGCCGGCGTGGTCAGAGTCGGCGTAGCGCACTGCCTCGCGAGGTTGTTAGAGTGACGTCCTGTCTGTGACGTGATGCTAACCTGTCTCTTTTCCCTGTTCCAGGTGAATGCACAATATTTGCAGCCGTTCGTGATTTGATGGTTAATCTTACGCTGCCCCCTGGTGGGCGTCCGTAGACACTTTTAAAAGAAGGCTGAAAGCGAGACAAAACCACAAAAAAAAAAAAAAATAAAAAAAAAGTAAAGCCTTCGGTTAAAAGAGGACGTTTTAATTTTACCTTTTCTTTTTTAAGAGCTAACTATAATAAACTGGCAAACTTTCAGGGATGCACTTTCATCAAATGAGTTTCACCACGACTTTTGTATAGTGCTGTTGTATAGTGTGTTTTAATGGGAGACACTTCAGACTAGGTAATAGATTGAAGTATCAGCTTGCTGGTAATAGATTTAATATTCTGTTTTATACTATAAAGATTATGAAAATGCCAAACTTGTTTGTCTTTCTGTTTTTCTTATGTTTTGGTGTAATAGTCTTTTTTTAAGGCAGGTCTGTCATTTTTGAATACTGTAAAACTGTGACAAACTTTATATTGAAGCTGTATTTTAATATGACTGCTTTGAATCCTTAAACAATTTATTTGGGCTTGTTGTAAACATGTCCCCAAAAAGCAATATTTAATAAACTGGATTAAAAAATCTTAAACTGGATGTTGTATAATCTTAAACTTTATTCCTCTGCACTGTAGCAACTAGCCAGATCTCTTGTATTCACACTTACTTGGCTTTCTCTGTATGTGATCTTGTTTCTGCACATGCGCTGAATACTTAACGGTTTGTTTGTTTGTTTGTTTATTCTGTGGGTTTGATTTGTTCCAAGTCATAAGAAAACAGAGTTTGTTCATTTTCCTCATTGTATAAATAGCCAGTAGTTACTTAAAACAATGCTTCATTTATCACTCAGCTGAGGGATGTTTTAATAAATTTAAAAAAAAAATTAAAAAAACAAATCTTTTGGTGGATGTATTCTAGCCCCATAGAGCATGTTGTTTCCCTGCTTAGGAGATTTTTGCACTCAATACTTCTTACACTAAAATACTTCAGAAAACAGTCTCTTTCAAAGCTCTTGCCATTAGAAATAACTTTTTGGTTGGTGTCCACTCCAAATTTCAGCCCTGAACCTGTGGTTCTGGGTATTGGTGCTGTATCAGTACTTCTCTGACCTGGGTGTATCTAACAGATGGTTGTACAGTTTCTAATTCTCAAATACAAAATTCATCCCCTGGAGTGAAAACCCTGGCAATCTTTAAATGTTGCTGCTGCAGCTACTCAGTTGGAAAGATTTTGTATTTCTATCTCTTCACAACTAAACTGATGCTTTAAAATTGAGAGGTGATACAAGTAGGTCTGAAAAAGACTGGCTATTATGCTGGCTACTAGTCTGGATTCGAAGTCTGAACGTTCCCATCCCTAAAAACAGCTTTCTGATATGCAGAGAAGTATCTGCTGTTCTTTGTGCTAAGGGACAGGTGAGTGTGCTGGTGGGCAAAGGCCCTCCCCTCCAGAGCTTCAGCACTTGAAAGTAAAAGGTGGGGGAAGGTCTCCCACAGGACAGAGAGAAAACAAAGTAGTAATAATAATATGTAAGATCATGACAGATGGTTATGAAATTACATTTCCAACCTGAGATTATGGGGAGATTAATGAATTTTGGTTTACATACATACACCACATCTCTTAACATGCACTACCTTTTAAGGCTTTATCCTAAATAATTAAATTCTCAGGGAAAACACTACTAGTAAAAGGAAGCCTTTCCCACTGACCAGTGACACTTGTTCATTTCAAGGAAATGACTGTGTGTATTTACAAGTGCAGTTTTAAGTTTCATTTTTTCATGTGTTCAGTCTAGTTTCCTGGTAGCCAAATGTTATACCCACCTGCTGCACAGGGACTATTTGTAGATTTTAATTGTTACCGGAGACTTGGTTATCCATTTACTTCACTAAAAATGTTGCAGTGGCTCCACATCCTGCGGTACCCGTACGTTGTTTCTGATCAACCGGCCTGTGGGACGAACGAGAGAGAAAATAGCAGTTCTGAACTGATCTGCAGATCCGGCACAGCAATGTTAGCCAGCATCAAATGGGAATACACAACTTTTTAACTATCCAAAAAAACATCCCAGATGACAACAATAAACTTTGTGGCTTTCCAGATAACAAATATTGATCAAGTTGCGTTAAAGGTTTTCTTAATATAGAAAAGAGGAGGGAGGCTTTTTTGAGCCCTGCCAACGCTGACCAGGAGCTGAATCAAGGTGCGGTTTGGGGTTTTTATTTCTGCTTGAAACTAAGACTAAATTAGTTGCTATCCTTACGCATTTGAGCGTCCTGGAGGTGGCCTTTGAGACTGCAGATGTTTTAACTGAGTTTGCAAAGATTGCAGGAAACAAGTTCTGATAATAAGTAGCTGAGACAAAACAGCTCCATAAAACTAGAAGCTGCTTTTTTTCTTTCAAGAGCTGTAGTTTATCTCTAAGCATGTTCACCGTTTCTTCTATTAGTTGAAAGTTACTCTAGTTAACGGGCATTTTAAATCAAAATCTTCTGTATGAAAAATAGCAGATGGACTATTAGGAGAACATTTGGGCCATTTTAATCAGAATTATGATTAAACTGTCCCAAGGTGGCACTTCAGAAGTTGTGCTATACTGTCTAGTTCAGTGGTTAGAGTTGTTCCCCTGGCCCAAATTTTCCATGTACAACAGAATTTCAGACGTTTTTGAGGTAAGAATGTATTTCAGTAAATTAACGTGTAGTTGAAATGTATTAACCATACATAGCATCTAGACTAGTTACAAAGCTGCAACTGCTGTGTAACCCCATAATAGCAATATAATTGAGAGGTTCGTATTTAGATTAAATCACATTGACTTCAAATATTGTGTTTTTTTTTTCCTGAGACGCTCCACCAGCTGCTGGTGTTTTGGCATTCAATGGGTAGATCATAATTTTTTGGAGCATTGCATGCCCGGGAAGCAGTGCTGTGCTGCCCCTTTGCTGCGTGACGCTCTCCCCGTGTACTCCTCACGTTCTTCCAGAGCGGTAATTAACTTCTTTGGGAAATGACCCCACGTAATAGGTTTTACAGGAAATGTCCGGCTGCTGCTCCAAAAGATAAGAGACGCCGAGTGAGGAAGGGTTTGTCCGCGTGTTGGTTGGGGGCTGTGCAGAGCAGCACGGACGCAGAAAGCGACAGCAGCGTAAGCTTGTACAGCTTGAATTCCTGTCCCAAGAAATGGAGTTCAGAGGGACCCCCGGAGGTGGAGGAGACAGACTCCCCCCCCAGAGCAGGGCCATCCCCTTGCACTTCGCTGGAGAGCCGCTGCGGGCAGGCAGGAGCGAAGGGCATAAGAGAGTGCTGCGGGGAAAATGGTCTCTGCTATGTGAAATGGGACTCTCCCAGGGCTGCAGAAGCATGATGTTTAGGCTTCTCACTGAATGTTTTTATGCCTCCTGTGAGTTCCCACCATCGCAGGTGTTTTTAAAAGGCCATTATCGAGGCTGCAAATACCAGAGTGGGGGGAGTTTCAGCTGCATCTGAGGCTTTCCTTTGGGGAGCAGGGGCAAAAGGGGGAATTTGTCAGAAACTACAAAAAAGTGGTGTGCTGATAGGCCAGTCTGAGGTGGGGAAGGGTTTTGCTGCCGTCCTTGGCCGGTGTTAAGGCAGGCAGCTCCCAGGGCAGAGTGGGTCCAGGTGAGAAGGGATCCCCTCCATCTCCTCTGCAGCGCCTGGGGCTGTGCCTGCCTCCCTGATGTCTAATCCCTCTCAGGGTCACTGCAGCTAATCAAAACTAAATGAGGACTCCTACCCTACCCCTAGGAAACCTGTGCTGTGGCCTTGAAGCATTCGCATCTCCCCATGGCCATAACATGGTGTGTATGGGCAAGGAAGCCCAGTGCCAAGCCCCCAGCTCTCACCCTCAGCTCCCCCTACCTGCCTGGTGGCCCTGGTGGCCGGGACCCCATAAGCCAAGAGCAGCCTCCCAGGAGCCTGGCTGCCCACAGCCCACCTGGTCCTGCCTACCCTGCCTGCTGCCACGGGGGCTGCTCCGCCATCGGGCAGCGTGCTCCTTTCTGCATCTTTATTTTTGAGGCTTCCTCTGTGAGGAGTACAACCCTTGGAAGCAGCTGGCAAGCTTGCAAAGCAGGAGGCGAACCTTAAGTCCTGCATTTGGAAGAGACAGAGAAAAGCACTCCCAGCCTTTGAAGCTGTTTTTGCAGCTGAGGGAGGGGGCAGCTGGGAGGGGGGCTGCAGGACAGCCTGGGCCCTGCTCTGCTTTCGGCACAGATCTGTGCAATGGCGATCCCACGAAGCGGGGATGGAGCCAGCCTGGCCCAGGGCTGGGAGCTGCTGGTGGTGTCGCTGCTCCCGCCTTTGCTCCTCGGGGTTACATAGAATAGAATAGTGTCCTGGTTTCAGCTGGGATAGGGTTAGTTTTCTTCCAAGTAGCTGCTGTGTTTTGAATTTAGTATGAGAATAATGTTGATAACCCATATTGTTTTAGTCCTTGCTAAGTAATGCTTATGTTAAAGTACGGGTATTTTCAGTTTCCCATAGCAGCTGAGAGGGAGCATAGACAGGACAAGCTGGCCAAAGGAATATTCCATAGGAATATTCCATAGGAATATTCCATACCATAGATGCCATGCTCAGTATGAAAATGAGGGTTGGCCAGGGAGCAGGAATCCATGATCGCTGCTCAGGACAGGCTGGGCAATCGATCATCAGGTGGTGAGTAATTGTATTGCATCACTCTGTTTGTATATACTTTTACCATCTTTTTTTTTTTTTTTTCCCCTTCTTCTGTTACTGTTCTATTAAACCCACGAGGTTTGGGGTTTTTTTCATCTGTTTTTCCCTCTTCTCCCTATCCTGCTGGCGGGGAGGGGAGTGAGTGAACAGCTACATGGTCCTAGTTGCCAGCTGGGGTTAAACCACAATAAACAGAAAATACTACTTCAGCTGGAAGGGATCTACAAGGATCACCTAGTCCAACTAGACTGACCAATTCAGGGCTGACGACAAGTTAAAGCATGTTGTTAAGGGCATTGTCCAAATGCCTCTTAAACACTGATGGGCCTGGGGTATTGACCACCTCTCATCGACCACAGGAAGCCTATTCCAGAGTTTGAACACCCTCTCAGGAAAGAAATGCTTCATCATGTCCACTCTAACCCCCCCCGACTGATGCAGCTTTGAATTGTTCCCACATGTCCTGTCACTGGATCCCAGGGAGAAAAGCTCAGCACCTCACTCTCCACTTTCCCCCCTCAGGACACTGTACAGAGCAATGAGGTGGCCCCTCGGCCTCCTTTTTTCCAACCCAGACAAGCCCCAAGTCCTCAGGCACCCCTCACAGCACATGCCTTCCAGCCCTTTCACCACTTTTGTTGTCCTCCTCTGGACGCATTCAAGGACCTTCACAGCCTTCTTACATGGTGGGGCCCAGAACTGCACACAGTACTCCAGGTGAGGCCGCACCAATGGTAAATACAGCTAAATAATGCTAAATGAATTCCATCTTATTTTCTCCACTTGTTCTATAAAGAAGTGGGAGGGAGCGAGTACCTGGGTGAGAAACCGTGTCTACTTTCCTACCACCCTAAAAAGCCTCCTTCTGGTCCAGAGCCAGTTCCCTTGACATGGTCTCTCTCCAGCCCGTGGCCTGTGCTTGCAGGGGTCAAGCAGGCACCCCCAGGCAGAAGCCCCAGTATAGTTTCTGCTTGACTCGGGGACACACTACTCCTTCCTCTCAGTTCTTGGGGCTTGCAAAGAACACCCCTGCCCCAGCAGGAGCGGTGCGAGGGGAGGAGAGGGAAGGACACACCTTGCAGGGCTCAGGAGGAGCAAAGCCCTCGGGGAGGCAGGAGCAGAACTTGCTCTGCTCTGTCCCTGCCAAAGGCTCCTCTCTGCTGCTGCAGCTGTGAAGGGAGCGGGTGCTGGGAGCCCGACCGCGGGGCTCAGCCAGGTTGTTCCTCAGGGAAACAATATATTTTCTCTTTATCTTTCTTACAATTAAACTTCTTCTTAGAGACAGCATTAATATGGCCACTCGGAGATACACCTCCATAACTCGTCTGATAAAAGGATTTCTGCTTTTGTGTCAAGCTGGGCAGTCAACAGTCCCTGGGTGCAATGCAGGGATATGATTATCCAACATAGGACGGAGTGGCAGAAGGGTGACTGCGGGTGCTACACGCACACGCATGAAAGCATGGGAAAGAGCTTCTCCCCAGAGGCTCCTCGCTGCTGCTGGTGCTGGTGCTGGTGCCATGGAGGGAGCCGGGAGCCCGACCATGGGGCTCAGCCAGGCATGGAGCTCCCTGTGCAAGACAGGGACACCCTTGGGCCACCCCCATTGCTCTTTCTGGGGAGGTTTTGGGGCCCTTGGGGCGCAGAGGGGCCGGGGGCTGCCAGCCCGCGGGGATTCAGGCAGGGATGTGGCCCCATCTCCACAGCTCTCAACAGCCTTCCTCTTGCTGCTGCTGAGCTCCCTCAACACCTCTCCCGCCCGTCCCTCAACCCCTCTGCGTCTCCTGCCCCCATTGTCCCAGCTACCACCTGCCTCCCACACAGCCCCGCTGAGCCCCTTCTCTCCCTCCTCCTCCAGGCCATGGCTGTGACTATCACCCATGTCCTGACCATACTGAGCGTCCTCCAGTACACCCTGAGGGTGGGTGACAAGATGGACGCACCCACGCAAGAACTCCTGCGGCAGCGTGAGGAGCAGCAGAGGCAGGAGATGACGTGGCTGCTGCAGGAGATGGAGCAGAGGAGCCAGGACCCGCGTGGGCTCATCCTGGATAGCGTGCTCCTCGCTGCCCGCCAGTACTGGTGGATCTGGGCCTCCACTGAAACTCTGCTCCTGCTCTTTGGGCTCTACTGGCTGCCCAGACAGAAGAGCACTGACTCCGACAGCGGCAGCCAGCAGGAAAGCTCCAGCCCTGACAAGGAGGAGGAGCGAGAAGAGGACGGCTGGGAGGACAAACTGGACCCTTATGTCACGCAGGGGGCCACGTCAAGACTTTGGATGTGGGGACCTTATCCACCTCCTGCTCCTACTAGTTCCATCTGAGAATGACCTCCAAGACCAACCACGGACGTGCAGGACTTTATAGTGATAGTGATAATGATAGGAATAGGGATACTGATAGTGATAGTCTTGATAGACGTAGATAAGGTAGATAGCAGTTGTTTCCTGCGTAGTTTAGGCTCTTTGTTAGAAATAGATCTTCAAGAAGTTTGGCACCAAAGACCTTCATTACACCACCGTGAGAGCGACCACCCACATGCCAATAAATCAGCTTGTTTGAACAAACTCTGTGTCCCTGTGTGTCTGGGCACGGCTTTCTCGGGGAGCGTGGGCCCCTCGGAGATGCTGCCACACGCAGCTGCCAACGAATCCGGCGAGTGTCTTGTGGAGAAGCGGGTTCGGGGGCCTCTGTTTTCAGCCACTCTCTACCTGGGGTTCCCGCCTGCCCTCGCTCCTCTGTCAGGGGCAGAGCTGGGTGGGAGAGGGCGGCACTGGCACGTGCCGGGAGCTGGCAGCGCTGCTCCCTGGGAGGCAGCGTGGGAGCTCACCCTCCTGCCAGGGCTCTGCCGGGCACCGCAGCAGGGGAAAGCCTCCTGCGCCTCGGCTACCTGCTGCTCCCGCTGCCCCGCTTCCCCTCCTCCCGCCCCCCCCCCCGCCGCCGGGCGCC
>NW_009660387.1:0-2756 GCF_000708025.1 Charadrius vociferus | reverse complement strand
TCCCTACCCTCATCCTCCCTTGCCCAGAAACTGAAAAAAAACCAAACAGAAACAAAACAATGAATATTGGACATGCAGCTCCTACTGCCTTGCTTGTCTAGTGATGGAAGAAGATGTGAAGTTTGGCAGATAATAAATGGTTGTCTCCACTTTCTATATCTCTTCAGCATCCTGCAGAAGAGATCAAGATCCAATCCATTGTAATCTCCAACAAAAGCAAGGGCATAGCTTAAGTGTATAATGAAGTAGAAATATGAAGAACTTTGTAGAAAAAAAATAGGGCTTAGTAAGGGCTCAGGGAGTTGATATTTAAGGTGTTATTATGCATGCAGGTTACTTTGCACTTCTACTTTTGAAGGTAAGTAAAACTGAATTATATCGTTTTTGCCATGGTGAGAGAAGTACATACAGGTATTTTTCTACCGCTTAGCAGACTGAGTAGTTAATAACTTGTTATGGTACTGTAACTTGCTCCTCTGTCTGAAGATGATTTAACTTACTTTTCTTCAGTTTTATTTTGCTGAGGAAAAATCAATATGCACAATCTGTCAGGAGTCCAAATTATTACACTTACTCAATTGCCTATATTATTGAGTAGGCAGTTTCCTGTAATGAAGTTCTTGGCTTAAGTTTGTAAGGTGTATTAAGAAGTAGTGGACGTAGCTCAGAAGAAGTTGAAAGAAGAAAAAAGATTGTACAGTTGGGCAATTTTAGTCATTGGCCACCTATGTGAGGATATCAATGCTTGGTGAAGTCTCATAAAAAAAAACATTTCACAGTAAAGAACAGGCTAAGAAGACTCTCTTGAGTCTTTGGACTAACAACACTGGATTCATGACTAGAGCTTTCCAAGTGATCCTGTGATATACACGGATACCAAAAGGAGCGATTCTAAATATACGAAATGTGGTATGTCAGAATGTTCCTCCAGAAGCTAATATATTGGTGAAAAGGAAGTGATTCTTCAGAGTGTACAGAAAATCTTCCAATTGAAGTTATTAATGGAAAGCCATTGGAGTTGGTTCTAACCACTTCTTCCATCATGTTTACTGTTCTCCCACTAGTGGTCTAAGTACAGGCAACCATTCCCATTAACAAAGCAAGCAGTAACTGGCAAATGTACTTGCCAGAGTGGGGTTCAACTGACCAATTGCCAACATCTGCATTTGAATAGTCGTCAAAATGTTTGTAGTAATATATAGAATTAGACAATTTTAGAGAACAACATCTTTCATCTGAAAGCAGACATTTGAAAAAGGTCTGATGAGTCATTCCCTCAAAAAGCCAACTTTTGTCCATTGGCTGTGAAGGCAGCTTCTGGACAATAGCTGAGATAAAAATATCTGTGGCATAGAAATCTCAGGTTCCATGAGAAAAACTCCATGCTGTCTCTATGCAAAACCCTCCCGACCTGATATTATTCTCATCTTCATATCAAGGTACAGTAGAATAACCAAGGAAGTTCAAACAATGCCACCTTCAAAGCAAGCTCACAAAAGTCCCATTACATCCCAGAAAATAAGGTCCAACCAGTTCAATTCCTGGGCTGTGCCACTGCTAAGCCTATTAAATCTACTTTTAAAGAGAGACTGAAGGCAGGATTGAATAGCAACAAGGCAGAAATGGAAGGACATAGCATGATACTTGATGACTGTCATTGTCATCTCATGCAAATGATGGACTGGGTGACCACAGTCCCCATGGGTAAGTAAAAGGGCAGTCTAGTCATGCTTCTCTGCAGCAGGTCCCAGGCTGGAGCACTGTTCCCAGCTCACACTTCTATTGGAAAAGCTTTGTGCGTTCTGCAAATCCATAGCCTTGTCAGCTGATGAAAAACCAGTGTCACACGCTGCATCTCTGTTCTAGTGTCTCTGTTCCCTTCTGTGCTTCTTCCCAACACAGAGCCAGAAGGAGGAACAAGCATCCTGGTAGTCATTACCAGCAACAAGAAACATGATTACATATGGGGAGCTATTGTGGGGTAGAATGGGAATCGGCAGGTATACTACAAACCCTTCATCATACCAGGGTGATAAAACATATCCTTAACACAACCAACAATCCTGCTTTCAGTCTGTACTGGTAGCTCCTATTTTATCCACTGGCCATAGGTTATGAGTTCATTAGCAACAGAAGGCCAAACCTGAGGAATTACAGAAAGGATCAACATTTGTATTTTGTCTTTATTAACTATTAGCTTACGTACCAGTATCTTTTACATCCTTCTACGCTTTTATAAGCTGAAGTAGAGATCATAAATTACTACTATATTGTCCTTTCCTTGCCTTTGGGTAATTCGACTGATACAACCAAACCCTGTGGGGGTGTGTGTATAATAATCCTGTAGTTTCTTTGTTAAAAACAACCAAATATGTTGCTGTTAGTCAGTGCTCAGAACACTTAATTTTAACATTTTTCTTTTCTCTGTCTCCACAACCAATGCAAAAAGATAGGCATTTTTTCATAGGTTAATTAATATCCTTCAGCAAGCAAACCTTCCTTTATTTTTTTTAGAGGTCTCCCTTAGGAAATATGACTGGTTCTCTGCCTATCTCTTTCCATAGCAATTCATAGAATCATGGAATGGTTTGGGTTGGAAGGGACCTTTAAAGGTCATTTGGTCCAACACCCCTGCAGTGAGCAGGGACTCCTTCAACTAGACCAGGTTCCTTAGAGCCCTGTCCAACCTGACCTTGAATGTTTCCAGGGATGGAACACCCACCACCTCTCTGGGCAACCTGTCCGAGTGTTTCACC
>NW_009660386.1:0-1480 GCF_000708025.1 Charadrius vociferus | reverse complement strand
GAAGGCATCAGCCGTTTCCCGGTCAGTTTATAACTTGTCAGCACACAGATCGTGTACAGGACTTTGTAAACACAGAAAGCAACTGTTGTTCAAATCTGATGGCTGATGACTTTCTCATCTGTTGGCTGGAAGTCAAGGGCAGTTTGAACAGTACTGAGCGCAATGTGTAGAGATCACAAACACCACCCAGAAACTGTCCCTGGTAACTTATCAAGGCGTTTCTCCACATATACGGCTGTTTCAGAAACCCACATTCACAGAATGCTGATTATGTCACTTGTAGCTTTCCCTGTATACAAAATTCTACCAGTCTAAGCCTTAAAGAAATTTGAAGGAATGAACACTCAGGGACTGTACTCAGTTTTCACATCTCCCAGTTACAACTGAACTGCAGTTTGTTTGTCAAACTCCCACAGCAAGTTGTTGTAACTGACAGCTGATAAAACTGTGGATTATCAAATATTGAGCAAAAGGTTGCACAAGTCGAGGAAAATGTCACAGAGTTCAAGCCTGTAAAACACGCCCCGCTGTTGCATCCATCTAGAAAACACGTACTTAATGATAAAAGGCCTGAGAAGTACCACTGATGACTTCCTCAGCTCATAAAATTTGTTGCAAGATGGAGTGAACTGACAAGAGATCAATGTCATCGCAGGAAGCCAGAATCATTCACTGGCTTGGAGGTTACTCTAAATCCATAACCAAGATCCAGGTGACCTGTTGGTGAAGTTTTCTTTGCTTCTCTATCTATAAATACAACGTTTTGTGAACTGTCTGCTATGCCAATCAGATAGACATTTTCTCCTCAACTCTTTCTTCCCAAAGCATCGGACATCCTACAAGACATTTCAATTCTATAACTCTGTGTGAAACACCCATCTCCCCAAAAAAAGCAAACAGGGCTGGAAACATTTGTTTTATTTTTTTAAAACAAATGTTTGTGCTATATTTTCTGTTGAGATTAGCTTTTGCAACAAAGGGAACAGGAAGCGGGTGAGCAAAGGGGTCAGAAAGGTAGAAGTCGTGTATATTTGTTTCTAGTCAATGTTGTGAAAACATTCGCCACCCCCTCCAAACTACCACAAATCAACTCTCAACAAATTGCACAACAGTGTTTGTTTTGAACTGGAAAGCTTTCTTTCAGATGAGCAAAGAAAGATACCAGAAGATGTAAAACTAACCAAGACAAACAGAAACAGAGTGATATATGTCTAAGCAACCGCAACCAAAGCTCTCACCCAAAGTGCACGAAGCTAATGCTTAAGTGACAGAGGCAAAGGAATGCTAAGACAGCTTCCATTTCATGCAGCTGTTTTGAGTGTACACCAGAAAAATTAGGGGATGTAGTAATAAAAGGGGTCTTTTAGGTCAACCTTGTAAAAGATAGATGATATTCAGAAAGTAGACATGCAAATCTTAAGTTCAGAACAATAAGTCATAAGTGAAAAGGAGAAAAATACAAACAAAAAAGGCAAAAAAA
>NW_009660385.1:0-1481 GCF_000708025.1 Charadrius vociferus | reverse complement strand
TTAGGTCTGCTGTCAGTCAGAAATTATGCCCAGTAAACCATCTACATTATGATCAGCATGCAGGTAGCCCATTTAAAGAAGAGCGAGAGCAAGTAAGAAACTTGTTTTGAATTGTGTATTCAGGATTTAGCACTGGATCTCAGCAATCAGCTGTCTACATGCCCATGTCATACAGTGATGACTTTCTTTTACTGTTACCAGTCAGTGGTGTGAGGTTTTCATTATTTTTTGTATAAATGGCTGAGAATGGGTAAACATTTCTTCCGTGATAACTCTGGCACTTTGAAAATCAATCTGATCAGCATTGGTGCCTCGACTTCTGTTTCAGGAAAATGGTGAATGAAATACAGAGTAGTCTTACGAGGCACTGAGGAAATTAATGAATTCTTTAATGTTTCTACAGTGCTTTAGAAAGTAAACTGAGGTATCCTTGATATTAGGTAATCACATAAACCTAGAGAATTAACTTACATCACTTGAAGCCATTGCTCTACTTCATAGACTTGATTACAAAAAAGCTCCCCAAAAATGCAGATTTTCTTAGACCAGTCAACAATTCTTCACTTCTTTTGAACAAGCCAAACTCCTCAGATTTCTTTGATTTCTTCCAGTCAATTCAGTATGAAACCATGCACAGTAAAGCTGTAAGCAACAATCTTTTAAAGGAAAGCAATCACAAATCTGGTTTATGTGTCCTAATGGTCCAAATGTAAATAACTACTCAGAAGTGGAAATTAGCATAATAAGCGTGAATTAACTAACTGAGATAAACTAGAAAGTATTTCTGTTTCAAACTTGATCAAAATAATTCTGCATAAATAGAAAAATATCTTTAAATTCATGTAAGTCTTTTTAATTTCTTGACTTAATATTGACTGAAAATGCCACAATACTGTATGAAAGGTTATTCTTCTCATATATATCCCCTTGGCTGTAATCTCAGAAAACCAATACTCTAATATAAAGAATCTGGTCTGAAAGCAACGGTGTACATTAACTAACATATGCCAGCAAAGGAAAGCTAAACGAATTCTTTTCCTTTTGAGGTCATCACATCATTAGGAAGTAGGTATATGCTGCCTACAATATAATGGGCAAAGGGTGTGGGGTTCTTTTTTCCCGCAAATATATATTTGACAAGTTTTGTCTCTGGGGTTGTTTGTTAGGGTTTCTTTATTTGCTTCTCCAAACATCTCTGAGCAGACTGAGTATTCAGGATTCTATGTAACACTTGAAAACATTCAAAGGAGATCCTAAACAATAGCAACCTATTCAATGTTTCTGGAGTTTCCAATATTGGTGTGGAACAATAGACCTTAAAAAATGATCACTCGTATCATTTTATGAAAATCATGTATGCCATACAATTTGAAGTTTTGCAGAATCGTATGCATCAATGATATTTTTCTGCTTTCCATGGACCATTGCAAAATGACAGTTCTCCTTTTCGCCTTCAGAAACAAAAGAGTATTGAAACAAAT
>NW_009660384.1:0-1478 GCF_000708025.1 Charadrius vociferus | reverse complement strand
GAGTAAAAGTGCGCATACACTTAATTCCTTACAAACTCAAGGCCTTGGCTGTTATGGGCTGGAGAACTGAGTCTTTGATGATGGAAATGGACAGTGGACAGGGTCTTACAGTGCTGTATGAGTAAAAGAACAGGTTTTCCCTGTCACAGTGAGGAACACCACAATAACCTGCTTCAAAAGGATACCTGCAAAAAGCCCAGGCACGTCCAGGGTGGCAATGGATTTCTAACACTCTCACTGTGAATAATGTATTTTGAGCAAATAATGGGTATTTTGGTCTAGCTGCTCAACCAGAAGAGGAAAAGATCAGAAAATGAAGCCAAAAATACAAAAGTAGTGGTATCAATGAAGTATCTTCAGGGTGATCTCAGGCATGGTTTCCCCACAGCCTATCCATCAGGTCACCAGAAGAATCTCTCTCGTCTGTCAAACTACTGACTTTCATGAAATACGGAAGACCCTATCCTGCTTTCAGGTTTGGCCAACCTAAAGTTATTTCCATGACAGACACAGATAGTTCACATGCTTTTATCAGGAAGGCCTCCAAAATTAGGTGAATGTTAAATAAAGTTATTGATCTGAAGTAAACAATAAGCAGCATTTTGAAAATGTCACAATGAAATGGTATGACATTTTAAAAATGAGAATGACAACCACAGCCTCAGAACACATTAAAAAGGTTAAACTGAGTCCTTATTAAAAAGAAAATAAATTAAAAAAGCAAACTACCAAGAAAATGGCACTGTCTAGCTCTCGGCAGACTGAGTGCCCTACCCTGGAAAATGACAAAAGAAAGAGAGAGCTCGAACAGTACTAGAAAACGTGAGAGAGGACAAAAAAATACCACAAAAGGAACCAATGTGTTGGAAGATTTGAAGAGATGAACGATCCTTTGATGTGACTGACTGGGCTTTTTTTTCCCCTTTAACAGGGGCTGGATGGAATCCACACCAGAAAGGGTTCAGGATTAACTGGGGTTTCTACTCACAAAAGACAGCTCTTCCCAGGAATAAGATATAAAAAACTCAAACCAGTGACCTCTTCACTCCTGCCATAGTACAGATCTCATCAGCTTCTTAACGCTCATACTCCCCCACAGCTATGCTTCCCAGGCAGAAAGCAGCATAGTCCCTAACTAAGCAAAGCCCGTTCTGTTTGTTAACTAATTGCCCTTCATACATCTATCTGAGCTAGAAATGTGACTGTATTTTACTACAAAAGCAGAACCCTCCTACAAGACAGTGATTACCAGATGTGGCAGAAATGATAGCACTGGAAAAAGAGACTTTGTGTTTCTTCTATGTATTCTCCAAGGTGTTCATGTCAAAATCATTTTCCAGGACAACTGATACAGTAATTAATTCAGTAATAACAACTTCAGTAGCTCTAAAAAAATGTCTGGCAGAGACAGACACGTGATCATTCCAATCTAGTCAGCGCCTGTTAGGCTGCACCTGGAGCACCGTGTCCAGTTCTGG
>NW_009660383.1:0-1479 GCF_000708025.1 Charadrius vociferus | reverse complement strand
TTTTTCCACTGTACTTATACTTATTTTGCATATAATAAGGTTATTTTGCCACATGATGATGGTGTACCCAGTAATTCAACTTCTATCTCTGTTTCCAAACTAAAATTAGTCTGGGTCACAGTGTTCTCAAATTCTTTTCTCATAATTATGTCTGTACATGCTGACATACCAACAGTATGTTAGCCAATGGGTCACTTATTTATTACAATGAAATTCCTTTTGCAAAGTTTAGAAGTAGTTCTCAAAAATATATCTTCTCTTTTCCTCTGCTTCTGCGAAGGGATTTGATTTTGAATCCAGGTATGCTGTTAGACATGATATGAACTTTAGGATGTTCAAATCAAAACTCAAAATTTTCAGCTCAGATCCCATTTTAACAGGAACCTAAGTGATCTGAGTAACAACTACCCTTTCAATGAAGCTTCAGCATTCCTTGCAGGTGCCCTTTAATAGGCTTTTACAGTTTATGTGAAAGCAGATGTTTGCTACCTTAAAGTGGCTAAGAGATATGCCCAACAGTTGTGCACGTGCTAGAAGCAACGAACTGTGAATCCACCATTCAGCTGAACAGGAAAAAAGAAGAAATGCCAACAACACTGTTGGCATTGTTGTAGGCTTCCACTGTTTATTTACAAAAGTGAGGAAGAGATTCTAGATCTAGATCAGACCTTTTACTACATCAGCTTAATGCATCTACCAAGCACAAGAAACTTCTGGAAAAGAATTAACTTTATGCCTAGAATCCTGATAGGTGTAAGTGCAGCAAATCCAAAATAAAAGGAAGAGTTTTGTGGCAGTAAATTCTGGGAAAAATTTAAGACTGTTTTCTTTTCCCTAGTTTACATACACATCTACCTCTAGCATAGACTCCTTATAAAGCACTGCATATTCTGATACCATAAAGAGTACTTAGAAGTTTGCTCTGCAACTTTGAGCATTGCTACACACAAGTCCTTTCCTGGATCCAACTTCTAGAAAAATGCCACTGAAAGCAGTGAAAGCACTTGCCTAGAAAGCTTTACAATTGGACCAAAATTACAAAATTCCTACTGTTTATTACTTCGCCTTTAGTCCTTTTCTAAAATATATATTTATCAGGTAAAATAATATCTGTTCTTGAGATGAACATTCTTCCCCAAGTATGTGGTAAGAAACCCAGTTCTCTTGGTGTTTTCTCTGAGGTCAGAATGTTCTCTTAAAAACAAGGTAGGAGTGAATACCAGCTATGTTCTTTGGTACAACAACATATGCTGATTAATGGAGCTCAGAATCTAATTACATATGTTCTTTTATCCCATATTACGTCCTTATAGCTTCTTACTTTTTGTATTTCAGCTGAAACTCAAAATCAAACACATAAATCAAATTGCTTGTATTCCCTGTTGACATTTTATTCCTATTATTCCAGATCAACTGTGTCACCTAATTATTAGGTTTCTTTGCATTATTCTTAAATGATTGCACTCAAATACTTTTTTT
>NW_009660382.1:0-1478 GCF_000708025.1 Charadrius vociferus | reverse complement strand
ACTGAAATCCAGGTCTCTTCCCTGCTATAGACTACTACCTTAACAGCTAGACAATAAAAATCCCCTATGTTACCTATCTTCCTCCTGACCAAATAGTACATGAATTTGAAGGCATTCAAGATGGGGGAGAACAGCTGCTCTCAGTTGCTCAGACAGCTTTTGTGAGATATAGGGGCATGAATGTGGCTGTACTGGGTCAGACCAAGGTTTCATCAAATCTGTTGATGTGTCCCTGACAGTGGCCCCACCTGATACTGAAGAAGGCATGTATGGTGCTTTCCCAAGTGCTCTCCCAATTTTCAAGCATTTCTGTGATTTACATTTCCCAAGGAGGGCAAAGAAAGCTGAGTCTTCCTCAGTGTAAGCCTCTCCTTCCAGTTGTGCTTGGTATTTATATCTTGCTTGACTCCAGCTGAGGATACTTCCCAGACATGGCAAATGGCGAGGGCATCAGTTGGATGAGACTCCCATGTTATTTCTCTCCTTGAGGCTGCCTGTGGTCTAGCTTTTGTTTAGCTAGCAGGCTGAAACGGTAAGTGCATAAATCCTCAGATGGACCTACTAAATTATCCAGTTTTGAGGAACATACCGTTGCTTTGCAGAGTATTCAAAAGCACACAAAATGAGTTTGTTGGCATTGTGAGCTGATCTGGTTTCATATTATGGGATGAGAAAATGACAGCACCTTAGCTCAGTTAACTCCAGATGCTGCTTTTTCTGTTGCCAGAGAGGCGGCTGCCTCGGCGACCTCTCCTGCCATCAGTAATGCATCCTCCTGAGTGATGGATTGAGAGGTGCGCTCTGCATCTTCACATGTCAAAACAAACGAATTCATTTTGGTCTTTGCATTCACACTGGCTGCTGTATTCAAAGAGAAAACTGAATTAGAAGAGATGATTTATGCCACTAAGGTCATCACAGTGAAGCAGAACTGAATATCCTCTTAATAAACTAGAATACTGTAAAAAGAACAATGAAGAAACCTATTTAGACAGAGCCAAGCTTCTCTCTGTTATACCTGTGTGATTCTGGCAGGACACCGGTGAAATGAATGCATCACTGTGTGTGTGCTGATCCAATGTGGAACAGAATTTGGACTGTATTACAGAGAGAGAGACAGCAATTTATCTGAACTTCAAACACACCTAGGTAATCTGCATTTGAAATTTAAGGGATTCGTATCTTTGGATGCTGTTGGGGAGATGGCAGGCTTTATGACCAAGTTGCTATGGATTAAAAAACCCCACCCCAATCTAAACCACAACCCCCTACATTTTATTGTTAGATATGCTGTCCTCTATGACAAATATCTGATTTCTTCAGTCGTACATGAGTTGTTCTCACTGCAGTGAGCTGGAATTTTCCCCAGGAATTTACTGGCAGTCCCGCATAACTCTCTTGCCTCTTGGGAGCTGGTGATATTACACAGGTGGTATTTTGGGCTTTTGAGAAAGTGGAAGAGTACATTTTTTTTTTTT
>NW_009660381.1:0-1478 GCF_000708025.1 Charadrius vociferus | reverse complement strand
CATTTTCAGCCCCACATCCAGATGCAACCAGTCAGCCTCATCTGCCATCCTCAGTTGCCATGTCTGGAGTCACAGAGACATAATAAGGCTCTGGCACAGCTCTGCTGCTGGCTGGATGCAGCCTGGTGAGGATCCAAAGGAGCCTGTCCAAAAGGGTCCTCACCTTCAACTTCGCATCATGAGGTCTTTGCCACCACATGACCTGCCATGCCAGACTGCTCTCAAATCACACACTACAAAGCATCTTACATGCTGTGAAAATGTAATATCAGCATCTCTGTGGCAGTAGAGCATTTTCTCCTCCAGCAAATGACCCTCAAAGATCAAACTCTGTGTACAATCACATGTAAGAGAGAAATCACCTTTCCTCCCTCCCAGCTATAGGCCTCAGCGCTCTTTTTAAAATCAGACTTCACTGTAGAGCAGAACACAGGCATTTTCAAGTCCAGAATTTGCACAGGGCTGGTCCTGTGGCAATGTCATTCAAGAGAGAGGCACCCAAAAGGTGCTATACAGCATAAGGACAAAGTCCTCTACAACCATACCTGAACTCCCCAAGGTCTGCTGAAGCTCTTCCTTTGGAAGTAGTCAAAGAGAAATCACAACCCAATTAAGAGAGAAGGTAGAATTTGCGTCATGTAGGAGGCACTATTTCAAAGACTGCACAAGAATACAATGCAGTTTGATTTGCCTTCCATCTGAGAGCTGGAGGGAAATACCCAAGGTTCCTGGGTTCCAGGTTCTGAGGTCACCAAAGCTCAACACAAGGCATTCTGAATGCCATTCCCAAAGCTGAAATTTCAGCTTATCCTTGGGATTTGGTCCAGTCAAATTTCTTTTTCGCATTTGCTACGCACTCTGCCTCCTGGGCTAACGCAGGCATGGTAGCACAAAGGAACTCAACTGATGCATTGGAAGCCATTCTCAGGAAATCCATGGTCATACCATATATGCTGAATACCATGTCACATGATTATTCTCCTAGTTTCCAAATATGGCAAATATGAGAGCGTGCAAGAGAGTCAGTGAAGTGTTTTGAGAAAGTTTAAAGGGAAGCTACAAAAATCTACCATCTCTAATGCAGCTCCTTATACTGAAATGACTTGAGGTAGTCATAACATGCAATAAATAGGGCAGTGCTTATGTTGTGATGAGTATCTGCTCAATCTATGGCTAAATAAGGTAGTTTGCCTTCCCCGTTTACCTCTTCTCCCTGTGTCAAGCCCACTCTATCTTCCTCACCCCAAGATGACATACCCAGCATACAAGAATGAAAGGAGTTTATCCAACAAACACAGCTTGCCACTGGCTTCAACAATATGGTCCCCAATCTCAAAGGGTTCCGGCTCAACACCTGGAACAGAAAGGATTTTCAGAAGCAGACCTAATACTATGCAAGTAACAACTATGTGGCAGTGCGTCTGCATGCCAACTGTTGCCAAGCAGACACCCATGATGCTTGCTTGAGAAGTGATGGT
>NW_009660380.1:0-1478 GCF_000708025.1 Charadrius vociferus | reverse complement strand
TTTTGTTGTTGTTGTTGTTGTTTGGTTGTATATTCTTTTTTCAGATTAGCATTTAAGGCATATGAGATGCCATAGGCATTCTCTTAAGACATTTAAGGAGATATCATCTGAATCCCTTATTTTCTCAGGGTACTGAAGGAGAAAGTATTGATTAGTGCATATGCTGGAATTCACATCCTATTTGTAGAGAGCTAATAAAAAAATAAAAAGACTGTGGTCCCAGTAGAGTTTCAGCAAAAGTAATGGTAACAATAATGACTTTCCTACAAATGCTTTCACATGTTTGGAGAATTTTCTGTTCTCTTTTAATAGCTATTAGGCTTGTTACGCCAAAGTGTGTAGGCTAAAAGGAAATTAAAATGAGAATATGTACAATGTTGTACTATCGTTATACTATTTCTGGGGGTTCTTGAACTAGATTAACAAACTGTCTTAGTGTTTAATTCTCTGCCCACAGTATCCCAAGTTCAGCCTCTCAAACGGACTGAAAATACTGAGAGGAATGTTGATTTTTGAAGTAACACAAGTAGTCAGTAGCCATGAGATTTGCTGTGTGTAAAGAGCTCTTAAAAAATCTGTGTGCAGTGTAAGCCCCTGAACAGATCTTAGGCAGATTTTTAGTAGATCTTCTGCTGCATGGGAATAAATTTCAAACACCCAAGGAAAAATGTTTCAGGGTACTGCTCATCACAGGTCATGTTCTTCTGTCTGTTTCATTGCTGTAAGCCAAAGACACTGTTTCCTCCTTCCTGAGAATATTTGAGCAAAATACTTTAGATCTATTATTGAATACATTTATTTCATGCTGAGGCAGGAAAGAAAATGTTTTGTGAACAGATAAATTAGCTTGCCATTTCTATTCCAAAGGGTAATTCTTCCAGGACACTTTCAGTACAAGTTCTTGCAAAGACTCTTTTCTGAGCTTTCGTCAAAAAATCTGGTCCTTCATCTGGCTTACTATAACGTGTATATGTATTTTAATGCCTCAATTAATAATTCAGATTAATTCATAACAGGGGACTAAATATTAAGGAAAAGATTATAAAAATCAATATCAATAATTCATGACGTCTTCTTGGCTAGAGAGATAATTTCTCAGAAAATTATAAGGAAAGAAAGAAAGAATTTACACAAACCTCTATATTGTCTTACACGGACATAGTAACTATTATTGCTGAGATTGGCATGAGAATAATCATTAAATAGGTATTTAGTTACAGGCAGCTGTCTTGAAAATTTAACAGTCTGTTGGATCAATATCATGAGTGTTGTCCCATTTGATAGAACTGTCCTTAGTTATAATTTGGGAACCAAGAAACATTTTGCATTGTCATAATAAAAGTATGTGTGTTTATATAGATATATACACACACACTTTTGGTCTTTTGTTGGTCTTTGGTAGGAAACAAGACAGAAGCAAAACCAGAATGGCAGAATCATTGAGTTTGGATGGGACCTCTGGACGTCACCTTGTCCAA
>NW_009660379.1:0-1477 GCF_000708025.1 Charadrius vociferus | reverse complement strand
CACAGAGCATTAAAAAGTAATCACCACTTCCATTAGAAAATGAATGAGTACTTGGGGAACTTTGTACTGGTGGTGATGCCCACATTTTGTATGGCAGTATAATACCTGGAGTATTTCCCCACTGAACTCTAGGTTTTTCACAGCTGATTCTGATGATGCCCCAGCCTTGACTCATTGCATTGGTGGGATATAAAGCTTTCTGTTCCTGCCTTCCTCTCAGTGCTCACAAACACAGAAAAATTCCTTCCATAACTGACAGATGAATTTAGGGATTAAATTCATTACTGGTGTAACCGGTTTTTATTTGCGTGTGCCATCCACTAACTTTCGCTGGTGGACCCTGACATGACCTTTGTGCATTACTGAGGACAGCTTAGAGCTCAAAGCCTCTGTTGCAATGACAATCGGTTATTTGTACGACTCTGTAGCAGAGTTTGGGAAGAAGTAGTTGGTATATCATATGTTTAAATAGCGATTTGGAAAAGTGTTTTCTTAGGTCATGCTGAAAGGCTGAAGTTCTCTTGGTGGTCTGGCTAGTTTATTCCTGTCTTTGAAAAGGCTAGGGAAGGCTGTACCCCTAACCTTTGTCATCTGTCAGCTGTGATCTGGCTGAGCAGTTTCACTTCTGGTGGCAGTCATCATAAATATTCCAAAATCCAGTGTAGGCGTTGGGGCTGAGAGGACTCAATGATGATGAGAAATTGGCAAAAAGAGTAAACAGATAGCATTTCCATACAATCTGACAATTTGTCAGAAGTAATAGTTCAGACTGTTGTCCTGTGGATTACGTGGAGATACACATATGCAACTATTTTATTTTAGGTAAGCTCATTTCTTTCATGTCGAGCCAAGGAGGAATAGGACTGCCATGATCTCTCTCTCATTCACCTTGTGTTCTGCTGAATAATTTGTGGGAATTAAGAAATAGCACTAAGCCCTAATGCCTGGTATATCTATCTCAGGGGTGCAGGTGCAGTCTCACCCCCATTTGGATTGTTTATAGGCAAATTATATTTATCAGCGAGAGCCTGAGGCTCCAACCAGCTGGCTGGAATGCACATTGCCAACTGTGATGACGGGTCAGTGCTCCTGGATGATGATTTGCTCTATCATACAGGACAGAGATGTGAAGGCATGAGAAAAGGTTGTTTCTGGGCATTCTGCTCCTCTAAAAATGAAAACGGTCAGTGCTTTGCTGCCCTTTGCGTTTTTGTAGAAGTGGCTGTATGAAACTGTTAATCACGGTGAATATTAAAGTTTATGGTGTGCTCTTAATGAAAGGCTTCTGAAGACTGAGCGTGCACATGTGCAAGGAGGTAATGTATTCCACTTTTATCTTCCTCACTCTTTATTCACCTTCTAGCATATAGCATTTTCTATATTTTAAACTCCAATGGTTTTGAAGAAAATAGATGTGGAACCAGAACTCAGATTTAGAAATGATTTTAAGATGTACTGGGACCTGTACTGTTCAACA
>NW_009660378.1:0-1476 GCF_000708025.1 Charadrius vociferus | reverse complement strand
AAAAAACATCTATCTATCTGATGAAATGTACCAAGAAGTATCTCATTGCAGTTAAGGCAAATCTGAATCCTGAGGTCAACAGAACTAAAATGAGCTATTCTGCCCCATTATCAGTGTCATCTTTCCAGCATGTGATATAGGATTTTAAAAGGGTGAACAGTCCTGCCTCCTAGAACCCTATGGGAAAGCAGTCAGAGCTCTTTGATTCCTGAAATGGTGTTTCCTGCTTATCATTTCCACTGTCATAGTGCCTCAGAGTGTTATCTTACCTTAATAAAGATTGGAAAATTGTATGCAACTGATTGTCCCAAGAGACAAGAACCCACCTGAAGTAAGTGCTGGGTATGAAAATCTTTTCTGTCCACTTCCCCTGCCCAAACCCACAAAGTAATTGGTGCTGTGACAACTATCAATAGTAGGATGGCGCATAACAAGTCCTTCTCTCCAGTATCCTCCTGTCAGAAAACAGATCACTCTTCAATCTTTTACTAATAGTTGATGTTAGTTTTAACAGCATAAAGCGTATGCTAGTAAACCAAAGGAGTATTTATAGTAGTGCCTACATGATGAAATGATTTTAGTGGCAAGGACACCAAAACAGAATGTGCTATGAACTGGAGATTTACAGCTGTGTATACAGGATTTTGTAAGACAGCAAAGTTCTTCACTCTGTAAGTTAGTCTGAGTATTGATTACAAATCCATCCCACACCTACACTTTTAGAAGCCCTAGCAAGAGTTTAACTTCTACTTGTAATTTGGTTTACATAGCAAACATGTGCTAAAAAGTTTCTTGCATTGATAGCCTTAGTGGAAATAACTATCCAGGCAGCAAAACAGCATTTTACAATCAGACTCACATAGATTATAAAATTTCTTTTAATGTACTTAACCAAAGTAAAGCTTGACAATACTCCCCTGCCAGAATAAAACTTTATATAAAAGCTGCCCACGTAGCTGAATAGATGGAAATCTTTCATACGAGTTAAATAATATATGCAGCTTCATGCAGAGCAATAAAGTGACTATCATCAGAATTTCATATTGACAATGGGGAAAAAAAGAAGTAATAGGCCCCATTTATTCCTGGTAAGATTTTATTATCTACAGTAATGTTATACTTTGAAGTATGGTTTGGAGGCTTGGGCTTGTCAGATTTATGACGACTTCTGCTTTTCAGACTATCTGGGGTTTGATTCAATAACCCATTGTAATTTCATGCACTCAAAAGGACTGCCTAATAGGTCCTGAGGTCCAATGGTTTGGAAAGTGTAAAGTTACACCAGAGACTATCAAGTCAGAAGAATCTTTGTATTTGGCTTGGTGTTCACGTAACACTGTTAGCACTATGCTCTGTATTAGATCAGGTAGTTCAGCTTAAGTTTATTCACATACAAATTTTGCTAAAGTTGGGTGGGGAGACTCACCACTGAAAGAGGCTTCTTCTCTGAATAAAATACTCTGTGAAAAAAAAAAA
>NW_009660377.1:0-1476 GCF_000708025.1 Charadrius vociferus | reverse complement strand
CCCTTCCGACCCTGATCAGTCTGTCATTCTGTGATTCTGTGATCTGAAACATGGAATACTAACGAGAGCAATTAGAAATTGCAATAGCAATCAGAAAACGTTTTCCAAAGTATGTTTAGCAACAGGGAGATTTCTCATGTCAATGGTACTTCCTAGACAGAAAAAGTAGTGTATAATATGAATTGAGAGAAAGCAAGTTGTTGAACAGTTTCATAAAGACCCACCTGGGTAACTTCCCAGATGGTGTTTAATTCAGGTGTGTCCAACACCAAATTGAGATCTCATTAAAGTTTTTTATAAGATAATAATCTATGGTTTGAAGACCTCATTAAGATCTTAAAGCTTATTATATTTGTTGGAGGCTTCTCCGGTAACTTAAATGTTTTTAATTCAGTTGATGAACTTTTGATATGTACTAAGTCCATTGCACTGTCATTTGCATTGTAAGGGTGGGTGGAAAGACCTGTGGTTATTCTCTGCCTGACAGAGTATAACAGCCCAACAAACTTGTTTTCTGTTATGGTATGACACATACTCATTCTGGAGCAGCATCAGATTTGCTACAGACCAGAACTTCACTTGGAAATGGCGGTTATGACCACATCAACTGAGAGTTGCTGTCGGTGCAGATTGAATTAGTGTGTGGTTGTCTGTTTTCTTTAAAGCAACATTTCAGTTACAGAGGCATTTGCAACTTATAAAGTATCTGAAAGTGTTTTCAGGGAGCTTGTGATCCTAGGATCAAAAGGACTACATCAGTGCTTCTGTTCTTTAGGCATTCAGGACTCCTTTTTTTAGCACTCTTGTAATTTAAATATAGCTCAAATGATTATATTTTATTTCAAATGTTGTAAACGAGAAATAATTCATGGCAGAGATCTTCTGTGTTCGGATTTCCACAGCCAAATGCCTTTTGAACACTGAACTCCTACTAGAATCTTAATTGGTGCTAACCCTTCAGTTTTGATAAAAGTGTAACTGATAGGATTATAACATTGGTAACTGTAGATCTCTGCATTCATTCACTTTCAAGGTCAATGTAGTAGCAGGATAGTATTCTCCTATATATTTCCATAGTGTAGGCGTTGCTCATAAGATGACTGTATACATGGTAAATGAGCATAGGGTTTTGTGAATATTTGGAAGATACTGTTTAAACCCATGATGTTTCTAGGTAGTTGTGCTCTATCCTTTTAGCTTGAACTGTTATGCAGGGGGCATGTAATTGTTGCATGGTTTGGGTTTTTTAGGAATTGTACAGGCTTTCTTTACAATAGCTGTTGCATGATCTTAAATGTAAGTATAGATCCGTCTTTTAGTTCTAGTTTCTATAGTTCCTCAGAAAAAGAAGAGACTTGGTAAATCAATTCCTGTTAACTGGAATCAGAAGGGTACTCGCCAAGCTTGCCAGTGGGTCAGTGAAGAGAAATAAATCATCTCAACATCTTATAATTTGGTACTTGGCTTTTTTTTTTT
>NW_009660376.1:0-1476 GCF_000708025.1 Charadrius vociferus | reverse complement strand
GCTATGAAGGAAATTAACTCCATCCCAATAACACTCAATACACTAATGCTCTGCCATCAGACTGCAGTTAAAATATCTGGGTCCAATCTAGATTCTGCACTGTACAGAAATCTGAAAACCAGTAAGAATAGCTGCCTTCAATTAGGCATGCTTCTGGTCATACCTAAGCCTACATTGTGTAATCTGTGTGATGGCCATGTCCAATTATACTGAAGTGTATGGCCAGAGGAATATGACAAAGCCTGAATTTTAGGCTAGTCTTCATCCCATCTCACCAATATGAAAGTACTCCTTTATCACTTGATTTGCCATGTTCACCTTCCATACCATTAATATATACCAGGCCATACAATAGAAGGAACATGAAGAACTAAGCTCACCATGCAGGTTGACAGAAGGCTGGATGAGTGGTTTTAAGTCACACCAACCCACCCATAACCTGCAGGTTGGTTATTGTTGAAGTAGACCAATACAGACAAGAAACAGCTTTTCAGATAGCAATCTTTGTAGTAACTACCAAGACTGATGCGAGGGGCAAAAGAAGAGAGGAGTAAGTAGTTCAGGCTCAAGTAAGCAGTGAAACAGCAGCAGCAGCAACAGAAGCTTAGAAATGGAGCAATACTAAGTGGCTAATAGTGCCTTTTTTTCCTCTTCTAACTAAGCCCATAGCTAGGGAAAAGACACTAGTTCCTTAATTAACTTCAAATGTCGATAAGCCATATGATTAAGCATTCCCAGTCTGCTTAGGTACCTTTAACAGGAAGAACAAGCACTAGCAGTAGAAGCACAACAGAAGAACTGGCAAGTGCTGCTGACTAGCATATACATGTCATTCACATACCAGTTTGAACATCTGGCTTGGAACATTAAGTCATTAATTTAGACCAATCACTGGAAAAAATGTAAAGCTGTGTTTAGTTTGGCATTAATTAAAACATTTCTGAAATTACTTCCCCAATTCAGGGTATATTCCACCATTCATAGACAAGATCTGTTATGTTTTGCACAGAGCAAAGAAAAGTTAGTCTAAGATCGTGAAGAAAGAGGCTAGCCAATGTAAGATTTGCCTGGAAGCATAGCCATGAGGAAAAAGCATTACACAATTAGGATAACCATGTCTGAGTTTTGCTACCTGAAACCATCTGACCACACCGTTCAGAAGGCTCTATTTAAATACTAAAGTGTAAGCACAATGCCTCCTCAAAACATCCAGCTCACCTGAGCGTGTCACTGTGCTTCAAGAAGTGTTTTCTAAACACAGGCCATATCCTTCCATTGCATGACTTTCGTTCCTTTGCCACGTCAGAGCTATAAATTCAACTGCCTTTTCCTTGTATGCTGTAACTTAATTCCTTTAAATACTGGTTCCTTTTACATAGTTTTGAATTAGTCTGAGGATAAAGCTCTCCATTGAAGGAGATGCAAAGCCAAATTTTCTGTGCTGAGATATGCAAATAAGTCCCACTGAAAAAAAAA
>NW_009660375.1:0-1475 GCF_000708025.1 Charadrius vociferus | reverse complement strand
AATGAATATGAACTGTTAAAAAGACATTCAGCCAAATGTTTCTACCATGAAATAGCCTGTAAAAGCAGCCTTTTTATATACCTGATGGACAGCATACTTAGAAACTCAGAATAGATTTCTCACCTGAAATTAAGACTAAGCCTAAATACTACTCAACATCAGCTTATACAGTCCCTAAGCTCAAATCAGTTCACATTCTCTTCTCTTGACTAATGCTGCAACAACAACAGAAAAGTTCTAAAGTGTTCAAGGCTTTTCATCTTTTTTTAGCTGAAGAAAAGCACAATTTTCTTCAGAAGTTATACACTATGTAACAGATTCTCCAAGTGATGCTTGGGACAGAAGACAGTCAGCTGTGCTATCCATGAACTATCTCGGATTAAAATTTAACTCCTATTTAAATCCTAGGCTAAGAGTTTTCCTCCAGAACACTTAAATAAAGTAAAAAAACAGCCCATTTGTTAAAAGAGAAGTGCTTTTGTGGCACATTCAACATCTTCCTTGATCATCTGACAGGCTGATGTGCAACACAGGACTTCTGGTATTAGCAGACCTGAGGATGCTTCTCCACACAAGTGAAGCCAGCTGGTGAAGCCAGCTCCAAGTATGACTTTGTTCCTAACTCTCCAGATGAGTACCTAGACTCAGCAGGAGTGGACCACTTTGGACTTGGGAGACCGCAAGGATCCCACAGTCTCCAAAGCTAGGACATATGGGGCTCTCACGGATGTTAGGAGGACCTGAAGCTCCCTGCTGCAGCCTCGGAAATCTGTAAGATGTTAGTGTTTGCAGTCTCCTAGATTTCTGTAATTATTGCAGAAAGAATTTTGAATGAACAGCTGACAAGACACGCCAGATCAAAATACCAGGCAGTCTCACTTCTTTGGATGGTGCCGAGCAGCAATTCTAGGGAAGAGAAGGTGTCTAGAGAAACGCTTGCTTTGTGCAAGACTATTGTTTCTGATGCCCAGCGCTCACTGTGGCTCCACAAAACAGTCCTCCAGGTTCTCCACCAGGTGTTCAGAAATCACAGGAAACATGTAAGTATGGGCTCACAAGTGTGTCTTTAAACATTTCAAAACCATGTTATACATCTATAGACAAGTAAGTTCTTCAGTAATGTAAAATCCCAATTAATTAGGAGTTTAAATACAGGTGTCAAGAACTTCTAAGTTTCCAATAGGCTGACATGGGTACCTGAACAAATTGTACTCAGTCTCTTTGGTAAATACCACTAGCAGCCTTAAGACAGAGAGATCTGTGTTTCCTAGAAATAATATGCTTTACTTATGTCGAACTGTAAGGTTGCTCAATTTATTAGTTCTCATGTTTGCCTTGTGGTGCCCTATTTGGTATGAGCTAATGTTTCCTTAATGCTTACAAAGCATTACAGCAGTCATTTCATGACGCAGAAGTAAGCTGATTTATACAAGAGCAGTGAGTTTACTTTTAATTATAATTAACAAATCAAATTA
>NW_009660374.1:0-1461 GCF_000708025.1 Charadrius vociferus | reverse complement strand
TTTTGGTGAGGACTTGTTTGCTTATATTGGTGAGGACTTGTTGCAGACTAACAGTTACTATAAATATCTGGTAGGAAAAGCAAAATTTGATTTAAGTTGTTTTACTTGATAGTATAATGGACGCTCTCTCTTGCAGATTACTCCTTGTGGATCTCTTCAAACAGCAAAGCGTATAAATACAATTGCCTATTCTTTAGCACAATTTACACATACAGCTTTAGTCGATGGGGCTGGCTGGATAGAAACCTCTCCACTGCAGAGGAGAGCTGGTGGAGCTTGAAGCAAAGCCCTGAGGGCCCGGGGGTTCTGCTGTGTCCTTCACCTCGCCGCACCCGTTGCAGTGTGTGTTGCCCGCTCCAAGGCTCTGTGGGCAGCTCGAATACAAACAAGTCTCTTGGTGCCGAAGGCGGCATGGCATTCATGGTACAGAACCATGAGATTTTTTTCAAAACTATGAGGTGGTTGTTACGAATACTTCTCAGATCTCTAAGCTGGTATCAGGCACAACACAACGCTCTACAGTGCCTAGGAGGTTTCGCCTGTGCAAGATCCCAGGCGGTGCGTGGTTCGCGTTAGGCATGCCTTGTGAGAGAGACCTCGCGCTAGGCACGCCTTGTGAGACCTCCAGAAAGTTTTTGAGCATCTGCTTAATTTAAAGCACGTACACTAAGTATGCTTAAATCTAAGCATATGCTCAAATAGTTTAATTTGGAATTGGTTTATCCATATATAGACCCAAAGTGGGTGTTAAGTAAAAAGAAGGCTGCGTGTTAACTGGCTCTGTTCTGGAAAAGAATTAATTAGAGCCTGAGAAGTGTCTCATCTGTCGTCGTTTTGTTAAAGCCTTGCATGCTTTGTGGTACTAGCAGGGAGACAAAATCAAGACCTCTGTTCATCCTGTTACCTGGTGACATTGCTTAGTGTACAGGGAGTTTTGCTATTGTGCTGTGACTACAACAAATGAAGACTCCAAAGCACTCCTGTTGAACTGTTTGAAGTGTATCTACCTTTAAAGCTAGGAATGGGAGTATTTAAGAAAGAAAATGTGCATTTATTGTTTGAGATCTGAAACAAAGAAAATGAAGCTGTATATGTAAATCTTTAAAAGGTAGTGGAAGGGATTCAGAACTCCCAGTAATCTTTTATGACCATTCTAGTTTGGATGTGATCCGTTAGAATTATGCTCCTTGCATCTTCTACAAAGCCATACAAAATGTGATGCCCTGAAACTTCATAAAGAAAAATTACATTTTTAATCATTTAGCAAATAGTTTATTCTTTGATAATGTGCAGTTTGCCAGACATTTGACATCGCATTGAAAGTTACTGATTTAATTTTGCCCGCTTGACTTAATTTTCTGTTCTATATTTGCAATTGGTGTTAAAGGTTACACCTTAGAAGACACTCTGGATTCCTGAAATCACGTTAGTGACAGGTTATTTAATCAACAGCACTATTTA
>NW_009660373.1:0-1475 GCF_000708025.1 Charadrius vociferus | reverse complement strand
TTTTTTTTTTTTCCTCTGCTTGCTTAGTGCATTTTTCCTAAGGAAGTCCAAATGTGTTTTCCAACTTATTGGTCCATTGTTCAGGGATCTAGTTTTAGGTGTACTTTAAAGATGAAAAAATTGCAGACTGCAGCATGTTGCTACTCTGCATGAGTGCTAATAAAATGCCTACCTAGCAACAACTTCTTGTTTGAATAAAATCACTCTTCTACGTACAGCATAGCCTTGCAACCAACATGCTTGTCACATCATGCCCAGCAGCAGTGGCCTGGAATAAATATGAAGAAAACTTTGACACAGCAAAGAACACAAACACCAATACTGGTGCATGTTTCATTAAAAGAGACATTTCCAGGAAGAGGAGAGGGGTATGGTGAGTAAGCTTAACTCATGGTAAGATGAAGAGATGCTTCTAATGCAAGGAAAGAGCATGTCTTAGCTGAAAAGCTTTTGGGGTTGCTTAGATCCCCTGAAATACGTTGAACAACCACGGTCTGAACTCTCAGGCATCTGATCAGTAATGCTCCAATCTTCTAATGCTTCCTAGTTACTTAGTATTTCCACACCAATACCTACACCTCAGCTTCCCAAGAGGCAGCTTTCACGCTACAGTTTTGAAGTAATGATAGATAATAGAGTTCTCCACCTTCTGCTTAAGAATCACATTTTCAAAAACATTGAGTTAGCTTGCATTTTTCTTGATTTTCCTTTTCTTTTAAGTACTTTTAACTGCTGCCTTTCATTCAAAGCCTTAGGGTATCAGCTAAAGCAGGTCTAGCTCTATCTATTGTTTTGAGGGACCATTCATTGCCTGTATTACATCCAAATAGCAAGGGCAACTTCTTTTCGCAAGGAAGAGGTGGCTGAATCTTGACTTTTGTTGAAAAGAGTTTTGATTGTTTCTTACTCATTCACTAATTGGCAGTGAGAGGGGAAGGGCAAAACAAGGTTAGATGATGGTAGAGAACCATCCTTCATAATGATTGTGTTACACCTTTGTTCAATAACACAGAAGTTGATCAAGCCAAGCTCAGTAGCACTTTGTGGTCAGTCAAAGGATTTCCTCGTGGAAATTTTATGGTTTTTAGCCCTACGAATTCATGTTTTTTGCACCTCCACCAGTGTATTCATCAAGTGCGTTTTACTCAAAAAGTGAACACACTCACAAATCTCAAAAATTTCCTCTAAAAATTAAAGAACTCTCACACAACCTATTTTCATGAGTAATAGACTCTTTCATGCAATGCCCCATCTCTTTCACCTCCTGTCCAGTGAGCAATCTAGCAGAGATTACTTTGACTAATACCTTCATTTTGTGTTGAAATGTACATGCTTTTTTTAAAAGGAAAAAAAAGATTACATTTATGGGTTTTATACTAGCTCATCATTATTTTATCATAGCAGCAAATTGAGAAAAGTGCTGCTTAAATTTTAAAGTTCTGGGTTAAGGAGAAAACCTAGAACGCACACACACA
>NW_009660372.1:0-1475 GCF_000708025.1 Charadrius vociferus | reverse complement strand
TGACACAGTGGGTCAGAACAGTGGGGACATGAGGGACGTCTGTCTGTGCCATTGGAGAGGGCTCCCACTGCCATTTGTTTGTGCATCTGAAGATGCTGCTTCACCCTGTGGCCAGCCAGCGAAGGCTGTGCAGAGCTCCACACCAGGGAGCTCAGGGAGCATGCAACTCCTGTGCAGAGGGCACAGGAAGGGAATGGAAACATGCAAAAGCTGCTCTCTCCCTCTCTCCTTTCTACTTAAAACTGGAGAAAGGGAAGAGTGAAGGGCAGCGTGCCTGACGACAGCAAAGAGCAGCCTGGGGGAGGACAGGCTGTGGAAAGGCTGACTGTATCCCCCTGGGTGCTGGGGGGACTCTTGCAGGACACAGTGGTGGCTCTCCAAGCCCTCTCCCTGTACGGGGCCCTCACCTATGCCAAGAGCGGAGCAGCTTCCAAAGTGACCCTGCGATCTGGAGGGGACTTCCAGCAAGACTTCCAAGTGGATCCCACAAACCGGCTGCTGCTCCAGCGCGTGCCCCTGCCCCAGGTGCCAGGGGAGTACAGCACGGAGGTGTCTGGCGAAGGATGCGTCTACCTGCAGGTGAGGGTGATGGGGGCAGGGGGCACCCTGGGAAGGGAGCCCCTTGCCGGGCCAGAGCCAGGGAGAGGGCAGAAGGGGCAGCGGAGAGGGGAGGAGTGGGAGGGAAGGCTCTGCGAGAGGGAAGAGGAGAAGAAGAGCAGAGCCACATGGAGGAGAAAGAGTGGGAGGAAAGGAGGGAAGGATCCAGCAGCGTGGAGGAGCTATGAGAATGGGAGAAGTGGGGAGGCTGGATAGGGAGAGGATGGTCTCTCTCATGGATTGAGCACGCGTGCACACACCCTCACCCAGAGCTGCTGGCTCTCCCCTAGACAAGCCTGAGGTACAACGTGCAGCCCACGCAGGAGGATGCACCCTTCATGCTCCATGTGTACACGATGCCAGAGACATGTGCAGACCCCAAGGCTCACAGGGTCTTTGACATAGGCATAAATGTCAGGTGAGTCTGCTTTTGGCTCTGAGCCTTCCTGAGAAGGCTGGAGCTGGGAGCTAGGGGAGGTCTGGTGGTCCAGGGTGAGCCAGTCTGGAAGCCCTGGAAGGGCAGTGCGTTCCCTGGAAAAGTGGGCAGGGCTGGGAGGAGAGGCTGTGGAGGAAGGAGAAGTCCTGCAGTGATGGAACTGTGTGGGCTGCCCAGGGCTGGGCTAATGGGAGGCTGCATAGATGACTGGAAGACCCTGGCATAGCTGGAGAAGAAGGTGCTGGACTGCCAGGATGTGGTGAAGTGCCAAGCTTTATGGAGAAGGTGGAAGTGCCCGCAACTTTGACTTGAGGTGCACTGAATCTTTGTTGGTTGGTTCCTTAGTTACACTGGGGAGCGCAATGGCTCCAACATGGTGATTGTTGATGTGAAGATGCTGTCGGGATTCATCCCTGTGAAGTCCTCTGTGAGGAAGGTAGGA
>NW_009660371.1:0-1475 GCF_000708025.1 Charadrius vociferus | reverse complement strand
TTTTTTTTTTTTTTTTCTCTTTTTCTGTATTGTGAGTGTTTACCTTCTGCTAGTTTTCATTTCTTGCTTTGAGCTTGTCCAGTCATATTTCTAGGGCAAGTGAGACATTCCCTGAGGTATGACTAATGGGGTAACTATATTAATTCTGGACATTATCCACTCAACTAGGTACTCCCTTTTCCCTGAAAGATGTTTTTTTAAACTTTCTTAATTATACCATTTTCACACAGTTCCAATGAGGTAAAGGTCCTGATCATGCTGAATATCCTTGAGACAGGCACTCTTCCCAGGTGAAATTTTAACATGCCCATATGCTCCGTTCATGTTGAAGGCAACATAGTCAGTGCAAGTTCAGTCCGTAGTTCAGTCTGACTTCTCTTTCAGTTTAACTACCACTACTTCTGGCAACATGTGGCCTTGTATTCCTGTTGCCAACTTCAATTAAATATAATAGTCCATTTGCTCTCCTTCAGACTGATAGCCGCCTTCAAGGTAATACTGCCCATCATTCCCCGTGAAGAATTCCTCCTGCTATAGTAATTCTCTTTTCACATTTTTCACACTTGACTGGTGTTTTTTAGCACTGCAAAGTGATATTATACACTGTCATTCTTATCTCTTTTCCTAAATACTCTTTCTTCTCTTATCTCACCTGTGGTCCAGAGCCTGTTTTCTATGTGCTCTGACCTTGAGAAATGTTTCAGGTAGTATTTTGGATTCTTTGTCATGTTTTTTCTTCTCTGTCTTGGTCATGGATTCAGCAAAACTGACCTTTTCCCATCAATTTCATTTTAAGTTGTATACTCTCTCATACTTGGCCTATTTTTACTGCATTGTTAAGCATAAACTGTGAGCTTCCCATCCCTCAGGATCTGGGACTAACCATGCAGCTTAGTCCCTGCAGTGGTGTTCTATCTCCTTTTCTTGAAGCTCCTCAAAAAATGCTGATCTTCAGAATTCATTTGTACTTGCTTCTGTTTTTCATCTTATTTGTGCTTTGCCTCTTTGTTTAAAAATGCATAACTTGCATTTCTCTTTTTTTATGCTGAGACTATCCCTGTCAGAATTCTATGTTGTAGAACACAGTAGCTGTTGGCTAAAAATAAAGACGTGAAATACAGAGGAAATCTTGGAAATGGCAGTGTGTTTCAGTTCTTTTTTTTTCTAAATGAATGCATCTGGCAATTTAACTGGCCAAACCAAAGTATTGGGGAAAGTAATACAGAGAGAGACTTAGCCATTAAGTCTGTGCCTCAGGGCAAGATGTTTTGGTTGACCTGGTCTCATCCTTAGTTACGGCTTTGTGTTGCAGTGCTCCCCTTAGGTATCTTTTTAAGATTTCCTTTTCCTATTATTTTTATGTGAAGAGTTCTACTTTGGGGCAGGAAGAGTCATTACTCTTTAAATGAATAATATCAGTATAGTCCCTGAAGTACTTGGCAGGTATCTTTGTTCGTTTGTTTGTTTGTTTGATT
>NW_009660370.1:0-1473 GCF_000708025.1 Charadrius vociferus | reverse complement strand
ATGCAGAAAAGCACTGCAATAGAGAGTGTTATATGTCCCTGATTTCTGAGATGCATAAGGAGCAAGTATTTCCTTGTAATAACTGGCTCCATAAATACTAATCATCAGCCCACAATGATACACTGAATGCAGGGTGCTCTAGTCCTTCCCCATCCTACCTCGTGACACCTCAACTACTGCTACAGGCTTCCTGGAGAAAAAGAGAGGACCCAGATTTGTCCCTGGTGCTCTCCTATTATGATTGAAACTCCAGTAGATCAGCTGTGGTCAGCTTCTGTCTCCTTGAGACTGATTTTCAGAGGCAGATAGAACAAGGCACATCATCTTGCCAAATAATACTGATGTCTCCTCCTGTTTCTACAGGTAATAGTTTCATCCCAGGATGGAAAATCCGGACATCATGGTTGCAGATTGCTTTTTCCTTCTGCTTCTCAACACTAATCTTTCTTTACTTTTCCTTTCTAAGTCTGTGGTTCTATGTCTTATCCTGCATCTAATGGCTTGCAAGCTGTTTCCAGAATTGAAAATGTGGTACTTTCTTATCTCTGTAGCCTTTTGTGTATTTATAGCATGACACTAATGACACTTTGAATTTGCTTTGCTTCATAGTTTTTTTTCTTTTTGTAAAGACACAACACAAACAATTGTGGCTGGGTCTAAGTATGTTCTTAACCCCATTCAATTTATTTCAGATGCTGAGTCCTCAGGCAGGGGGACCAATAACTAATAAATCAGGTGTTTCTTCCTTCAGTATAAATCACCTATTGGGATCAATAAGAAGCAGGAAAAAAAAGTTCTCTTGTATACTGAGGTAATGCAGACAAATAGCTACACATAGTAGGTAAGAGCATAATTTAAGCCGTACATTTAACATACAGGCTAAGCTTATCAAGAATAGCTTGTTGTATTTGAGCAAGACTAGAAATCTATTTGATAAGAAGGGAATACAGGTGTAAGAATATGCTACACGGGAAGATAAAACAAAGAATCCAAGGCCTCCCTCATTAACCTTCTGTTGAGCCTCTGGCTCAAAATCTGTATGGCAGTATTCCTGTTTCAGAGATCCCAGACTTCTTGCAATCTAGCAACTATGAACTTGATGCTCAGGTGAGCAAGGACGAGAGCAGACTTCTGGGGATGGTACTGGAGCTTTGGTAGCCCTGCCCATTAGCACTTCCTTGTATGGGATGCACTCTCCTACCTGCACAACCTTCCCTTTCTCCCAGCTTGAACCACATCATTGCTGTGTCCTCAACCATCTCAACGCAATCCAAAACCTGTCACAACACCTGTTTATTTTCCACTGCATAAAAATTATTCTCACACTCTCTACAGATAAGCAGATACTAAAGAATCCCTGCACAGAACGCAAAGAGCTACAAGTATAGGCAAAAGTAACAGTTTACACAAAATGTTGTTCCAATAATAATTTTAGAAAATAAATCTCAGTAAAAAGATGAACCTGACTGTCAG
>NW_009660369.1:0-1474 GCF_000708025.1 Charadrius vociferus | reverse complement strand
TACCAGAATATACTTGGTAAAAAGTCTTTAATGCACAGCAAGGGTTAGCTGTCTAATGAGGTACGAGGCAATTATATTAATCAACTATGTATTTTCTTACTCTCTCAGGGCAAATAGCTGCACATTGGTTATATCTGATTTTTCTTGTGTCTGCCAAACTTAACCGCAAGTTAGAGTTCAGGAAGCTCCTAGACACATCTGTCTGATATTTGTCTTGCTACAGCTGCTGTTTAATTTCTCTAGGTGGAGCAGAACATTTATACCTGGTACTAGGTGGCTTCCCTTGCTTGTTCTTAACCCCTAGGTTATGACAGCTACAGTTATCTTAATTCTTCAAATACGTATGTAATTACCTCAAAACCATCCTGACATCATGTTTTTTCCTATATATATCCCAATTCTGGCACTGCTAATAGGCATCCAGAAACAATCGAAAACACATCCCAAAACTATTGCTTGTAGAAAACTTAATGTTGACGCTGTATATTCTGATGCTCTTTTCACTGGCATATTGTTTATTAGCTACTTATTCATATACTGATGTCTTCTTTTACAGATCATTTTTGTTTATATCATTTTTGCTTGTTTGTACTGAGTCCAGTTATTCCCACAGCATGCTTGCCTGCTGTGAGATGAAGGGAGAAACATAGAGCTGCATGAAGCATGCAGGGGTGCCTTAATATCACTTACATGGCTTTTCAGTGTGTGCTGCTTTTTCTTACTCATTTCCTTGAAGTAGTCCATTTCACATGGGTAGTATGTAGAGTCCCACCTTCAGAAAATACTCACAGCAGCTTTTCAGCAAAAACTTCTTTTTTAAGCATAGCAGTAATTGTTATTTTTATTGTGATGTGGACAGTGCAGTGAGTGCATGTGGAACTGCAAAAACTGCTGCAATACCTACTCCTGTGCCTTCCTTGGCTGTCTGAAGAAATGATGTGCTAAAGAACCAGAAACAAGAGCTTTTTGGTCCTTTGACCTCCATGGGAACACATACAATTAAACTCAAGCAGCTAGAAAGGAACCACTCTGCTGAAAGCCCCATCTGATGATAACATCACCTTTATTTCAGGAGCAGCATTAACAACAATAGGAGCCAGCTGTCTAAAGCCTCCCTCTGTTCAGCTCATCCTGGATGTTGTCTGAAGTGGGATTTGGAGAATATTACATTCAGAAAAAAGCAAGTTTACAGGGTTTCTGTTGATATCAGATTTGAACCAGACTTGATGTGGTGTGCTTTTCTGAAAACAGAAAAGCTTCCAGCTGACAGGTAATGCAGGTATCCATGGTCAGATATAACAGTGCTAATGTATCTACAGTGTAAAGTGAGATAATACCTTGCCTATGTTTTAGGCACAGTTATGTGTGACAAGCATTATCTAGAAGTTGCAGAATACGATGCCAACAAGTAAGTCAACAGACTACAAGGAAAAAGAGACGGGAAAAAAAGAAATAAGGAAGTATTTTCATCCTG
>NW_009660368.1:0-1473 GCF_000708025.1 Charadrius vociferus | reverse complement strand
TTTTTTGTTAACAAGATATAAAGATTGTATTGGCATGAGTTTGGAATGATCTACAAAGCCTTCTTTGCCAGTTGCAGTAATCCTCAGACACCTGGCCAATCATTCCAGATCTAAATTCCGTGGCAGTCTAATTTATACCAAGCAGAAACATACCTTGTTCACAGGTACTTGCAATACTCTTACAATTCAAAAGCAACGTCAATTTTGCCAAAGAGAAAAACTGACTGGCAGCTTTCCTTGTTCAGAATCAGAGGAATAGATGTGCAACAGGCAAACCTGAGGGCACAACTTGTTTTTCAGCTATACTGCTGAAAGCTGCTTTAGACATTTTGGCACTTTTTTCCACTGCTGTATACTGAAGACGTTTGCAGTATACATGTGTTGCCTCTTGTATATTTGCAAGTGCGTCATTTAACTTCTAAATTTATCTGATTTTTTCTGAATTTCCTTTGAATTAAACTAAAGCTACAAGAACTCTTAGGATTTCGTTAAGTCCACTCCAAATGTGAATGCCATTACTGCCTGCCCCAACCCCAACCCATGCAATTACTACAGTTGTGATTTTACAAGAAGACGGAAGAGAAAAATGTTAGGTGATAAATGTAATTTCTACATTGTAGAATTGCAAAAAATATCTTCCTCCTCAGTGAGCCATGAAAACAAGTCTCTCATGTTTTGTCATTCATGAAGCACCTCTTAGTTCATTAAGATCTCTTTGCTATGTGCAAAGTGTATTTTTTTCAGACTTGATGACAATAACTAAAAAATGCTCAATGTAAGATGTTCCAGTTAAAGTTGCTATGAACGCATGATATTGCAAGAACAAGCTCATTCTGTCCCAGCCTGTATGTGCATCTTTTTTAATGAAAAGAGGAAGGTTAGTTTAAAAGATGTGTGCTCGATAATTATAAAAGGAGAAGTATATTTAGTGTCAACACACTGCAGGCTGGTATTTCACACATTGCTGCACTGATATGGTACTAATGATTGCAGTTATTGGCGAAAAGAACAAAGGCTTATGAAGTGTTAGCTGTGTTAGCTAAAAGAAAGGTCTAGAACCAATTGCGTTTTAACCAACCAGCAAGCCTAATACAAATGGAAAAGCATACTCCTCAAAGAGGAATGACAAAACTTAGTAGAAGCAAATGGGGCTGGCTGGGGTATGCTGATTCAAGAATGTAGAGGTGTTCAAAACAAACTTCTGTGTTGTGTCATTCAGGGCTGTTTACAATTTTTGTAAATCATGGGACTGTTTTCAGTATCTATAAACCTCATGTTGCTTCTAGCCTCCTTGTTAAACACATTTTGCTTCTTCAACTCGAATCTGCTAAGGTATTTCTTTCATGTCTCAACCTACCTTATTGCTCCACAGCAGACATCTTCTAACATTTAACTGTACTTTTAAAGACTAGTAATAGCAAACATGCTGCCAGTTGGCCTGCTATTCTAGAATTATCACCTCTTTTTTTTTTT
>NW_009660367.1:0-1472 GCF_000708025.1 Charadrius vociferus | reverse complement strand
TTTTTTTTTTTTCCCCCACATAAATTCCTTTTGAGGTAAAGGAATTTTCAAATCCAGGGAGACACATTTGATAGTGTTAGAAGAGTGAAACTGTCTACCACTTGCAAAACAGTTTTACACAATTTTTTGAGACAGGACATATCAGGAAGAAATTTTATGATATAAAAACATCTTTTGCTATGTGCTGGTTTAGAACACAGATAGATTAAAAAGAAGTTCTATTCCTTCTGACTCAGTCAGGGTTCATGATGCAGCTGTAACTTTCTCAAGACAATTTAACTGTTTATTTAATTACAGTTGAGAGGTTCTAAAGATACCAAACCACAGCAGTTGATTTTTCTGTTTAAGAATAGAGAATTTAAATAAAAATATTTCTTAATGTTGGAAAAAATTCCTGCAGACTGTCTAGAAGTAAAATTTTCTTTTCTCTGACTTTTGACGATGCCTGAGTTACTCTCTCATGTTTATTCAAAAATAAAATGCACAAAGATGATTTAGCCCTGTTTGTTGATATATGTTTTCAAGTCTTAATAACAATCCATTTCCCAATAGAGTCAAGAGGAAGAATCATGAGCTTGAACTTACATTGAAATCCATTTTTAGATGCTAGAGATCTTGTCTGTATCTTCCTCTGGAGTCACAGATCGTAAATATTTATGACTCACTGAAGAGAGTGGAAAGGAGGGTGAGCTAAAATATCAGTATACTGAAAAAGTTGCTTAACTTAGAAAAGAAGCCTTGAAGCTAGGGGCAGCAAACTTGTAAATTTTTTGTCAATACGTTTCAGTGTATATTCTTGAAATGTCAGGAAGAACACTTTCTCAACTTGGACCTTAGAGGACAGCAGCTATATCATGGAAGTTTGCCTTTAAAGATTGTATTTGCACGTCTGTCTTGTGGTGAACAGTCAGATGGCCACAAGCTGTGGTTGTTTAATTTCCACTGTTTCCAAGTTCAACACGATTTGAAAGAGAATTTATCACAAGAAATTATGACAATATGATCTTTCCCTTACTATAAACAAAAATCAGTGTGAGGACATCTCGTGTTGCTGAGAAGGGCTGGAAGTCACACAACGTGTTTGTGTGCCTCATGGAGACAGGGTTAAGTACTTTAACTTTAGTAGGATGATTCTGCAAACCTTCCCTTGGAGGTAAACCATACTGTAGCACCCGCCAGCTCACCTGACATTTCAACTTGGTTTCGCTTGCCAACTCCATAGGGCAGATGAGAACCTGTCTTTTCCAAGGGGAAGATGGCAGCTCTAGGAAATTATCCAGAATACAACGTAGTTACCTGTCATAACCACCTAACATAACCACCACGGTGCGTACCGATCACATGACTTGCCTTTGGTAAATGCAAAATAATGTATACCTATAATCAGCTCTTTTAAGAAGGATGTTTCAGAATTTGGACAAAAGCAGGACTGGGCAAAGAAAGATGGGACCATATAAGGGTTTAATTTTTTT
>NW_009660366.1:0-1471 GCF_000708025.1 Charadrius vociferus | reverse complement strand
CAAGCCTTAGGATGCCTTTCTGGATGATACTGCTTTCTCTCAGTGAAATGCTACAATTCCTGTTTTGTTTTGAGTAACTAATTTCAGCTGGCTGTCTTCTGCCTGGCAGATCATCTTCATTTTCCAGTCCTAGCAACTGCTTGAATGGCTTTGATCCACTCGGTACGCTCTGCGGATGAGGCTGCTTGCAAGTAATAGTGGATTTCATTTGCTGTGATGATTTCAAAGAGGATGTTGTCAACATCATACTTCTTGGCTACAGAGAAGAAATAAGGAAGTTAGCTATGAGAAAATAAAGTCTTGTATTTACAATGTTTCTTTCTTTACACACTGTAAGGGGATGTCCTTCCTTTCTACAGCTGTGCTTGATCAGGCCTTCACAAATAGACTGCAAGATGGGGCCCATGAGATAGGTCTCTCTCTTGGAGAAACAATCCATGAATTGTGCACATTTCACCTTCAAGAGTCTCTGGTTAATTGATCTCTAATCATGGAAGGATCTGCAATCCTGCAGACAGGTCAAATTCCCCAAACCCTCCTGTGCCTTGCCAGCTACAAAACCAAGACGTTTACATTCATGTCACATCCGGAATCTCCGGTTCTTTTCGTATCTGCCAGCATAGCCTACACAGGTGCTGAGATGCCAACAGACTTCCTCAGTGGGTATGATACTCTGCCTCTCCCGTGGAGAGGAGAATGCACGGAGTAAGTGTTTCTTGTTCCTTGCAGCAACGCTTAACCATTGCTGTTCCCACAAGTTCTAGTTTTGTTTGGGGGAGGGAACAGAATGTGAACAGTAATAATCTGTTGGCATAACCATTTCTAATGTAAAGCTTCCATCCCAAATTCATCAACTAAAAAGAGCAAACTCAGCTTACTTCGTCAAAGGCTGCTTATCCTAACACAGGAGTGGTGTCATCCTTTTGACAAGTCTTCTCTAAACAACTGACAAAACATGAGATTCCCTGTTGCTACCTTTACCACAGTATCCTTCTCCAGTAATTAAGACAGCAATAGAGAGACCAGTTACTAGAACAATTACTGAATCATTGCACATAGATTGCTTTTCAGTAAAAAAACACAGGTGATTTCAGACAGATTGAAAGACTGTACCAAAAACTTATCACACAGTTCATTCAATATGGTTCCTTACAGTCTGGCATATCTTCCACCGCTGTCACCACGGAGCCTCTCAAGTGAATTGCTCCTAGCGGTTCTTCCCCCTGGTGAGTACATGAAACCAAAATGAAACGTGACGCTTCTGAAACTGTTTACATGTTAATATCTGGCTAAAACTCCAGAATGGAACCAAAAACATTTGCTGACTTAGTATGTCTCCTGGAAAACCAGGGGATCCTCAGTCTGTGGGTGACATGGAGGGTCGAGGTGTGTGGTAGGGGGAAGAGCTGCAAATAAATAGGAAATTTCTTTTGGGATTGGGAATTCAGGATCTGCAGAGTATTTAGCATGT
>NW_009660365.1:0-1471 GCF_000708025.1 Charadrius vociferus | reverse complement strand
TTTTTTTTTTCTCAGCTGAGGAAGTAAATTTGACATTACCACTTTTTGCTGTGTTTCTTTTGTAAGTTCTATTGATAGAAGAAAACTTAAGACTACCATCAAAACCAAGATACTTCAGTGTAATTTCATAAATGCAGATCTCTCTCAGGTTCTATAATCCAGCCAGCTGGATGAAGTTGATAAGGAGTTTCGAGTGTTGAAGTCTTTTGAATTCTCCCAAATATGCTGACCTACCTTTAAGTATATCCAATAGAATGATTTGCTGTAATTTGCTTCTACAGACTAAAGTATTAGTAATTTGGGGTTCTGTCTTTTTTTCCAGCATCTATCAACAAATTTTGGTTTTGGTTATTAGCATTGCTATTCTTCCTGAAGAACATGTCAATTGAAGGCTCAGTTTTCATGCATGCAACCTCAGACCTTGATATCTTTGTGATCTTGGGTTTATCAAACTGAAATTAGTGTTCTTTATATCATAGTCCTGGATTTTTGGACTGCGTGAAGTTTTGCATACTTACTGAGTCTTACTCTAGCATGGTTTCATTTCTGTGGAGGTTTAGATTCCAACAGTAATTCAGTGTCTCCTATTTAAAAAACAAAAGGGAGACTGAACATGGAAAAAAACCTTTAGTCTTATTTTTAGGGGGCCCCTATCTGGGAAGTAATCAGTCTCAAGATCATTGTTGTGTCAATGAGGTCACTGCCTTAGCTGAAAAGTATAGCAAATAATTGGGAGACACACACTTCTGGTGTGTTTTTTGCTGCTTTGATCACAGTCAGCAGGATGTAATTTTGAAGGCTGAAACACCAAGTGACACACCAGTGCTCAGCAGTGTGCTTTTGTGTGTTGTCATGAAAATTTTCAGAATGATTTGGAATACCAGCAAGTTGCCTCAAAAGCCAAGGGAGATACCTGTTTCAGTCTGAGCTGTCTATAACAGTAGAGTATTAAAATGCCAAGGCAAAGACTGAACAAGAAAGGAATGGGAACTCCCAATGGTATAGGTTTCTCTTAAACTATTGCAGGTGTGCAGAAGACTGACTGCTTCCTTCCCTCCCTCTTGAAAGGGGAATGCATTATTTTGGGGGAATTTATCTTAGTTTCTTCCTCTTGCTTTTGAGGAGAACAGTATGTTCTTAGTTGACCAAAGGCAAGTGAGTCAATTTCCTTGCAGCCATTTGCTACCAGAGATGGGATGTCTTGTTAACAAACCTTTCTTAATTTTACCATGTGCTTTCTGGCTTCCTTCTACTACAAACTGCCAAGTGGGCTTGTACAAATTCAATCCTGTCCCAGCACTGAAAATCTTGTATTCAGAATTTGAGTCAATAGTTAGTGCATGGAAGAAGCACATTAAAGGTGTGCTTTAAAAGTACACAGAATACACTTTATTCAGTATGATTGTGGTGGGTTAGCCTTGGCCAGCAGCCAGGTGCCTACCCAGCTGCTCACTCCCCCTCCTCAACAGGA
>NW_009660364.1:0-1470 GCF_000708025.1 Charadrius vociferus | reverse complement strand
AATTTGATTTTGTAAGCCTCCACAACATATCTACATTAAAACATTAATTTCTTTTTTACAGTAGAACAGTCAAAACTTAACCATTAATTTTTTCCCCTTTTTTAAAAAAAAATAAGATTAGTTATTCAAGCTAATAAAAATTCTTTGAGAGGGACTTTAAAAGAATTCACTAAATAAAAGGCAGATAAACTAATATAAATTAATTGCATGCCATTAATACTTTTCACAGTCTGAAGGCTTACCAGTGTTATGGGGACCCATTTTTTCACCACACCTCAGGTAGCTGTTCATAGCTTTGAAATTAAACTCATTTAAAATAAACAGAAACTCAAAATTTGAACATTATCACAGAAGCAATGTGAACATAGAACTGACTTCAAAACCGTCACAACATCTGAAATGTCATGTCATGTGATTTCTCAAATACATCAATGCTTATTCCAGTAATTATTGGAATTTGTTTTAAAGGCAATACATTCGGCTTTGGTAGGTGCAATAAAGCTCAAAGAAACATGCACTGTTCACAGAATTCTGGTAATATTTCACTTTAGATTTAATTTTTTTTAAATGGCTACCCAAATATACATTAACTTGTCAACATCCCAAAGAAGAACAGGAGGAGACATTATACTACTGAAGAATCACATTTCTAGCATAATATGTGTTTTCCTGTATGGGTTGCATTGGAAAACATTTCATAGAGTCTGTACATAGGTTGGATCTGAACACAGAAAAGGTTGAAGCAAACCCCTTTAACTAGCAATGTGCAACCTTTCATCCCCTGACCAAAATCCTGGTTCATAACTCCTAACATTTAAAATGCATCTTTTCACATAGGATTCAACATACCTTTGTTTCACTGGATGGGATCAGTATTGTTTAGGACTGTCTACATCTCCTCAGTCATCACTAAGATATTAGCAGTAGTTGCCTTTTAACCTCTGACACCAGTATCATTTACTTTACCTTAATGATTTAGCAGTACAGGACCTAGTATCAGAAAGACTTAAAATCACAGACCTACACATTGTTTTTAGCTCTGATTTTCATGGTCAATGTTTGAAAGTGAAACTTTGTAACTTTGAAAACAATAGAGTTCACTGGGGATGGCTGTACATTTCCTCTTCGCTATAAAATTGCTTGGTGGTGAACACATGCAATATATATTTGTTCTGTTTTGGGGTTTGAGACATAGTTCCTGTCACGAAAGACTCTGATATCTTCTGCTAGATAAATTTGTGATAACAACAGTTAACTTTTGATTTCAGCCTTCTTGTAAAACCTCACTCAAAGAAACATTGTTGACCAATTACAAATGATTGTTTGCTGCATGTATCTATTTTCTATACTTTCCCCTCTCCTTCAGACTTCTCTGAAGCTGATGCACTTGCAAAAGCCCAGTGTTGCAAAAGGAGAAATCTGTTTTCTCTCATTCTTAATGTGTGTATTTGCACAATTAATTTTTTTTTT
>NW_009660363.1:0-1469 GCF_000708025.1 Charadrius vociferus | reverse complement strand
TTTTGGGCTATTTCACTGCAAGTTGGGTATTCACAGCTGTTGACATATCTGCTGCCTAAGAAGTTGCCCAGGATGGTCTCTGTAAGAGACTTAGTGTAAGGGGTGTTGCCTAGTGTTAGACAAATGATCTGGTTTCAGACCAGATCCCCTTAATACTACCTCATCCTTTATGGGTGGGTACAACACTGTCCCACAGATCATCATGCTTCACAGCCCAGCTGCATTTTATCTTCCCTTGGACAGTGTCTAGGCAACCTGGAAGTCTGAGGGCATTTTAACTTAGTGCACATGGCTGAACGTGGACTTTCAAAACTTTGCATTCCATACAGCATGCAAATCTGGCTTTCTAGTCCACATCAGGTTAGCTTATTATTATAGCAGTATGAAAGTAGAAAAGAATACCAGTGCTGAAATCTTTGCTGAAATCTGACTAATACATAGTCTGTTTATAATAACTTTTCTGAATCTCCATTTAGTTATTTCTGGTTTTAAACAGAGCTGGGAAAAATAATGCTGTTTTGCAAATAAACAGCAACCTCCACTTGCCAAATGAGATAAAACCCCCAAACCATTCTTCTAAAGTGCTGTACCTTTTAACCTTAAATTTATTGACATTTTTCATTGAGTTCCATCTTTTTCTTTTTTCTATTACACTATTTTTTTAATCATTAACACTCCTTTATTTCTGTGCAGGTCTGCTTGAATATCAGAAAAAAACTACAAATTTGTTTAAATATTACACTCCCAAACAGGCTGTAAAAACAATCACATACCTATAATTACCCCTTATTTGTCCCTTTTCTTTGGATTTTCAGTATTCACTTCATGCCTTGCAGTACTATAGTTTACTGTTAATAAACTGTGTCAAGTTGAAATTTTGAGATCAAATACCTCTATTTAACTACAAGTCTTGGAAAACACGAGCAAAGTCCATGAAAATTTTCATACAGTTCCCCACTCTGTAAGCTACGATCAAGAGCCTGCAAATAATCACAATTATGCAATTCTGCAGTAGGGGAGCCTTGTGATTTGAATTGATCAGGGTTGTTTGAGTACCAGGGATAGTTTTAACGGGTTTCACAATCCCAATGGAGTTTGGGGTTTTATTGTGAGCATCTCTTTTGTAAAGCTGTCTGATGGCAAAAGTTCTTCTTAATATGTCTACATATATCTCAATATAAATATATATCGACAAATCTCTTTCCTACTTCTCAGATAAAAAGACCATGTTCCAAAACTTGTTGGCTTTTCAAGAGTGGTTCAGATGTCTGGACTTCACTCAATAATTTTCACAAACCCTAATGTGTTGATCTTACATTTTTCCTTAGAACTTGTGTTGGAGTCTGCTTTTGCCCATCTTGAATAAGACCATGCTGCAGCTGGAATAGTGGTGCTCAGGTCTGCCACTCTTCAGGTTTCAATGCAAAAGAGATGGCTAAAGTGAAGGGAGATAAATCTCATCAAAAAAA
>NW_009660362.1:0-1468 GCF_000708025.1 Charadrius vociferus | reverse complement strand
TTTTTTTTTAATTTCACCTTTCTTTCAGATTCTGGACTTCAACCATCTTCATCTCCACAATACTTTCATGAAAACTTGTAAGGAATCTTAGCAAGTGGTACATTAATCTAGTATTTACAGACAATGGCCAAGCCCTACTAATACAGAAATTGAGTGTAATGACATCTTTCCATTGCTGAAGTTTTGTTCCCAACGTGATTTAGCAATTTTCAGTACCGAACTTCTAAAAGAAGTCCATTATTTCCAAGCATTTTAGACACTTTAAAAGCCTTCAGTTATCTATCAGCTCTGTTCTGATTTCAATAGTACCCTGGGTTAAAGAACCATGTTTTATTATTTTCTTTTTATGCTGATTAACGTATTTAGACACAGAAAGAATATTATTATCATCTACTCTGACTTCTCTAGAAGATGGACATAGGCCCTCAATTTTTATTTAGGTACATCTTAAAGGAAAAATATCACATTTAAATTAAAATTGTCTTTTGATGAATATCCTACCATAACCTGCAATAAATTACCCTCATTGCTGAAAATTCTCATTTCTACTGCACATGTGTCTGGCTCATGTTTTAGCCAATGGATCTTGTTATACCATCATTTGCTGCTTCACCATAGAATTCCTGTTCACAATGCATACACTTAAACACTGCAATCAAGTCCCTCCTTGCCTTTCTCTTTGAAAATATTTAACATATTGAGCTCTTGAAATTTCTCCCTCAAGAGCTATTTTCAACCCTTATTCATTCTTACAGTTCTCCAAATTCTCTTTGACTTTAGCATCATCCTTGAAGTATGAACACCTACACTTGACAGGATTCTTGGACTAACCTCACTGACGTCAAATACAAAGATGCTGTACATTTCTGCTCAGTCATAGATAGATTGGATCATATTGAACCTTTTCTTCAAGGCCACCCATAAATTAATCTGTATTTACATGGAAAATAGTTAACTGAAGCTCAAAAACAACAATGAAGAGAGAACAAAGGAACAGACCCAACGATCCTACCAATTCAATCTCCCATGACTCTTACATCCCTCCCTACATGCATGTGCTTGGGCGGCATTTCCCTCTGATTTTTCAAGCAAAAAACGCAGAAGAACTGTATGATGGCTGAATCCTTTGGCTCTGTATAAAGAAGGAATGCTGCGCTTACTAGTATAGAGAGTTTAGTGTTAACCAGTCTGAGTTAAAAGTCAAGGCTTACAGAGGTCAACAACCAATGCCAATCAAGTCAGGAAATCGATCTTCAACACAAGTAATGGATCAATAATAAATAATAGCATAGTCTCACTTTTGTTCAGCTCCTCTACATATTATGTGCTTCTCAGATATTCGCACAGAACTGCAAACACATTTGTACAAGAAACCAGAACAAACAGAGTTTACGAACTTTTATTTGATCACTTCTTGACTATGTATTCAGGTAGTTTTTCCCTGCTAGATTCCAACTGACCAACAGAT
>NW_009660361.1:0-1467 GCF_000708025.1 Charadrius vociferus | reverse complement strand
AAAAAAAAAAAAAAAGTGTTGCAGTGAAAAACGCAATACCTAAAATCATGGTGCTTTTGAGGAAGGAAAACAGCCTATCTACCCGGGAGGAAAAAAGAGACTCTAAATATTTCCATTTTATTCTCAGACCTGTCCAATACCTCTACAATCTCCTTATCATTTTGCAAGCCATACTTCACTTTTTCTTTGGCTATTTCAAATAAGGTCTCTGAAGAATGCGCTTTATAATATCTCTTTCTCAGCTTGAAAGTGCTGTATCCCACCTTCATGCTGAACTTTGCAAGCAGCTGGATATTCCTTATCACCCAGGCTTGGCTTAAACATGCTTTCTTGGATCAAGGAAGACGAAGTTACTGTTTTCTAGTTATTTTACCTGATGAAACTTTCATACATTGCATTATTTATGTAGTGAGAAAAGTTCAGCAGAAGACTGATGGGATGCCTGGGAGTAAAGATCCAATATTTTACTGCCTTTGTGGTTGAGCACTGTTAGTTGGGCAAGGAGCTCCTGCCAGCTGTGAGAGCTTTTGCGTGAGTCAGTGCTTCTTGCACTGAGTCAAGGTTGTCATCCGTTGCAGGGACAGGCACAATAAGCAGGGAAATGCTGGTAGGAGCGTGGTTGTCATCAATAGTTGAGTTCTGAATGACAGTTTCTCATAAGGCTTTTGAAGTAGTCTTCTGATCTGACATTAGTCCATGGTAGCTCTTCTCATCTATTTACCTCTAGACCAGTAAATGGGTAGTCTGTGTCATCAGGCTTGATGATGATACAAGCTCGATACACTTTTCTGTCTTTGTTCTCTATCTTGGTAAGATATGCAGGCGTAGCTGTTACTTTGCGGGATTGAAATCCTGAAGTTTTTAGCGCTCAGAGCTATTACTGCGTGTGTGGAAGTCTCTTCAGGTGATGGGAGATCTGCAAGGTTGCGACACTTCAAGCATCCTGATCTGCAGTTCATATTACGACATGTGTCATCATTTCAAATCTCTGAACTCGGCCCCATCATTTAACTAAATGTTGCTCTTAATCTGCTTGATGATGGCTTTATGCGAGCAGGTACAGCTGGGGACCTGTGCAAAGTCCTTACAAGTTTCAAGGTAAATTCATGTAGAGGTCATTTTAGTATTACAGATTTGAATGTGTAGGTGCCTGGTCAGATATTTGTCTGCTGACGAGACAAGTCATAAAGACTCAACATAGGATGTCACACATGTAATAGCTCACTCTTGCTAATGAACCTCAAATTGTGATCTTTACCTTTCTCTTTGTTCCTGTGCCACGTTCCAGTTAAAATGGAGGAAATCACGTTCAAGTTTGTTCATGGTCCAAAGTGTCGTAATAAAACACGCGTAGCTTAAACCCATGTCAGACTCAATATCCCAAGGTGGGTTTCAGCTGTCCCGTGTCAGCGTGGTATGGGGATTGCAAAGTCTCACTTCACAGAACCACAGAATCTCCTAGATTGG
>NW_009660360.1:0-1465 GCF_000708025.1 Charadrius vociferus | reverse complement strand
AATAAAAATCACACCTTTAATACACAATTACACAAGCATATAGAAAAAGAAATATTTGAAGAATACTGCTCTTTATCCTGAGGATTTCTAAAGCCTGTTTCAGTGCTGAAAAGAGAAAAGGTATCTGTCAATGGAACAATACTGTTTTCTTACATATGATCACAAAAAGGAAAGATCCGAGACTTGAATCCTATTCACTCAATTACAATTGCCCGAATTTCCTTCATATTGAGCTCACCATAGACCCCCTCTCAAACTCAGGAACTGAAATATGCCTTTATTAAAAAGAGTTTCCATTCTACAACCTGTTATTCCACACACGCTAGCTATCACCTTTATAAGACATGCCACCTACTATACTGTTGGAAGAACAGTCATGGAAGGGGATCTGTGACACCAGAATTAAACTTGTCGGTACATGCTTTGGTTTCTTCATGCACAAACTCAAACAAAACAAACTAAAGGCTTTGGGAACTTCTTTTGCTGATGCGCAGGTCTGATGGGAATTGCCTAAACCTGCTGCCAGCTTTTACTCCATCTATAAATTACTGCATTACAGACTAGGAAGGGATTTCAATTCTAGCTGATGCATCATCGTATGGGTTATCACATGGTAAGACCTAGTTAGACTAAGGGGATCTATGTCATCTTCTGACACAGCAGACTCAGGATGAGACTGCACAAACATACTGATTGATACACAGCCTCGTTATTCAATACTGATTTTTTCAAATAGCCAGTCCCATGCCTGCTACTGCAGCTAAGAATAAAACCCATGGAAACACAATTGGCTACTAGTTTGATAACCAGAAAAACTGGAGTCAGAGTAATGCATAAAATTATCTTATAATTCTGTGTAAAATTGAGTTGTAATTCTTTAACAAATTGTAACTCCCACTGTATTTTTCTAAGATCCAATCAGTTTTCGTATTGTAAACAACATTCTCTAAATACCTGAGTCCAAATGGTGTACTTGGCTACACTCTCAACATCCCCCACCTTGACCCTTCACAACTTTGCTCTTGATCAGATCAGAAACAGTTAAGGGACTAAATTTAGTAATACTTGTTTTGTGTTTTAACTAGCAACACAAGCTGCCTTAAGGATACAGCGAAATACTAACCGAGTTGTATTTTCATTAGAAACAACAAAGAAGGAATATCTTTGGAATCACCTCAGTTGCCAAAAAGCTCAAAGTAGCACAAAACACTAGGCATTTCAGAGGTATATAGATAAATACAGGTATCAACTTGTGAACTTATTTTCCTCACTTATTCTTTCACAGCAACAAACTACTTCACTAAAAGGAAACTAGCAGGGAGAGCAGAGGGAAAGATAGAAAGCCTAATTCCATGTTTAAGGCAAGACAGAGATTTAGATTCCCATTTAGGGAAAGCATGTTTACCGGAGTACTCTGCTCAGTTACAAATGGATGCTTTTCAAATAGTTGTGATGATAAAAAAAA
>NW_009660359.1:0-1465 GCF_000708025.1 Charadrius vociferus | reverse complement strand
TTTTTTATGGTTTCTTGTCTAGCTGCTAAATTCAGAATGCTGACAGATTTATTGCTTTGAAAACTTACATTTTCCACATGGTCTGGGAAAGTACCTCAGCTTCTTCTACAGTGTTCTACACAGAAATATATAAATCCAAAACGTTTTAAGTTATTTGAACCTTCCATGTTTCAGATATCTGACTGCCACTATGCTGAAAATGAAACTCCTTGCACAGAAAATAATTCTCTAGTTCTCAGCATGCTTCCTGTTTTCCTGTGATCAGAGGAATGTCTTCAGCTGAAGTACTTCATAATTCCGCCTTGGGTTGTTGTGGGAGGAGAAATAGATTCATGGAGGTGCTATCAAGAAACTAATTCAGTGATTCAAGTTCTCCTTACTCATTACAGGTAGCTGCATGCGGAAAGAAGCAAAAACAATTACGAAACACAGCAAAATGTATTCTGTGCTAGATAAGGTTTCAGATGAATTTATAGATATTGCAGTGCACATTCTGATATAGTTGAATTACCCACAGTTCAGGAAAAGATGGTCAGGAAAGGGAATTAGAAAACAGAGGAAAATTGCCACAAGTCGAGAAGGATCTGAGAGAACCAATACCTCCTTCAACTAAGTGACACAGTAAAGTGTGGAGAGAATGCAAATGCATGTATTTGCACTTCAGGCTTCAGTATATGGTTTTTCTTCTCCCATAGGCAGAATAAGTGGAATAAAAGGGAAGACTGCTAATTTTCAGCTGAGCTCTCAGGATTACAGGAAGAAAGTTGACAAACCCAGAAAAGTCCATATACTCTACCTATATCTCCTATTCAAACAGCATTATTCAAATGATAAGGTCATTCTTCATATGTCAGACCAGTAACTGTCAAGTGTTCTTCCAGTTCTGCTTCCATTATAACCTTTATGTTAGTGTTGGCTGTTGTTGTTTAGTTTCAGTGTGATACTTGTGGTAGAATTTATCCTCCAATCCAACTCACTAGAAAGGGGTTTTTAACACAGGCTGAGAGGGTACCTGTCCTTATAAGGACCACTAAACACATACCTCTGCACTTGGCCTTGCTATTTTTATTACAAAGAAGTATAATTTCCCCAGACCTACATTAGCGTAGGCTTGTTTGGGGATATTTTTATGTCTTTTAGATAATGGATGAGGTGGGAATTTCCCAGTAAATATGCACTTGTGTCATCAATTATTAACAATTCACAGACACATCAGTTTATTTCAGTCCAGAAGAATGGATCAAGATAACAATTAAGAATTCCTCTTTTATTTAACTGCAGAAGATGTGGACAGCCTAACCTACCAAATATGCCTGTCATACCTTCATTCTCTGCCCTACTGTGAGCACATTAGCTCCATAGTTAAGTACGGCATCTTTGGTATTTACACTGAGATGAAGTGCAAGGATAGAGATCCTGTTGTCCTCAGAAAGTAGGCCAGGATTTTTATTTTTTTTTTTTTCCT
>NW_009660358.1:0-1462 GCF_000708025.1 Charadrius vociferus | reverse complement strand
AAAAAAACAAATTAGTAATCAGAAACTTCAATCACCCCCACATAGACTGGGTAAATGCCAGGTTGTGATGCAAAGACTAAATGACACCACAAATGACTGATTCATGGAAGAGCTTTTGGTGAAAGCTGAAACAAGGCAAGACACTCTTGACTTCGTTTTTGAGCAACGTGCAAGTTGTGGGTCAAAATGCTGTGAAAGAACAACCCTGATGGAATTGGCAAATCATCTTTTAAAACCAAGAAATGTCTAAAATGACATAAAAATAGTATTTAATTTCAAAAAGTAAACTGTATAAAAATGAGGCAGCTAGTTTCCAAGTTGGAGAAGAGATTGTTTCTAGTCATCATAATATGAACTTCTGTATATCAAAAATAACTGTTGAGTAACAAACATACAAAACCCAGAATGTTTAAAATTCCAGGTAAATAATTAGAAATCAAAAGATGTACTTCAAAAATAAGGAGTCACATCCGAAGGCGAAGAAATAGCTAAGAAGATAAACATAGAAAAGCAAGCCAAAAACACATAAGCAGTAATTTGCTGAAAACATAAACACTTACTATAAATCATCAAATGGTCTTAAAGAAAGCCTCGTAGAACAGGGAAGTATTTCCTCCCATGGATTAATGACCAGGTAAAAGATAAGAAACAAACAACAGAGCCCAACAGTCAGATTTCACAACAGCGGGAGTACACTTGCCGACATGAACAGGGATCTGTGCAGGACTCCATTCTGGTCATCATCCTCATAAACGGCATAAACAGGGGATGCACATTAAGGTGCTTATATTTGCTACGTTTCCCAGAATCATAAAAATTAAAGATGGGAGTGTGAGGAAGTGCAGAAGGACAGCAGCATTCTGAATGCCTGAGTGATAAAATAGATAAAATGCAATGCTGATGCACAGTAATGTATATGGGGAAAAAAGCAATCCTACCTATGGACCAAGTCGTAGGTTCTGAGCTAACTATGACCACTCAAGAAAAAAAAGGTTGTGATATTAATCAGCAGTTTTATAAAGAGATCAGTTCAGTATTCTGTAAAGTCAAAAGAAGAAAACTGAATGTTAAGATGGCTTGGAAAAGAAATAGAACAAAAAGAAAAATCATTGGACTGCACCATTCTAGTCTACTTAGCTATTGAACGCTGCGTGCAGTTCTTGTCCCTGTCCCTAACAGGACAGAGCATGACAAGGCACCAGTAACTGCAGCAAGGGGAATGAAAGGCACAGAACGTCTCCCATATAAAAACAGACTAAACATGCAAGGACTCTTCTGCTCAGAAAAAAAGCAACTAAGAGCTATGTTGCAGATATCTCTAATAACATTGTGGAGGAGGCCAACAGCTATTCACAGCTCCTCACTTGTAAGAAACAGAGAGCAACAAAAGAAGTTACCAGACGTTGGGCTCAAAACAAATGAAAGGATACTCTGTTTTCATGCATATGTGTATGGATGTGCA
>NW_009660357.1:0-1463 GCF_000708025.1 Charadrius vociferus | reverse complement strand
GGTAAACCAGGGCAACACAAGCATATTCCTTCTTGGGATAGCCAAGGAAAGTTTTTATTTGGCAAAGGAGTACAACAACATCACTACTCCAACAAATATTTCTTTCCTCCTTTCTTTTTCACTGTGAGTTTCTTGAAAATATTTTGAGCAGTATCCTCATCTTTCTGAAGTTCTTAGGTGTAAAATATTCCCTTGCTAGCTTTGCGACTGTAATCTATTATGTGGCGTATGTGTATCCAATCCCCTTTCCCCATTCCTGTGATTTCATATACCATAAATATTTCTTTCATAAACTGGTTTTCATAATTTCTTTCATCAGCTGATTGATACCAAATCTCACTTTTATTCTAGACATCTTATTGTGTTCTCCTTTTCTGAAGGGGGAAGATACATGATTTCTTTAATTTTAAAATAATGTCTGTACATGGTTTTCAAACCTTCACAAAGTTTGAAGGCTTTGCTTCCATAGGTTTGGATCTGACCATTCTGTGGAGGCTGTGGTTATAAAATTCTCCACATCGGAAAAAGTGTTACATGATGTAAAATATATCTACATCTTAGTCTTCAGTGCCTTCTTAAAAGACTCTGTGATGATAGGCTTTCACTGTAATATTAGTAGCAAACTGGTGAATAATATGAACATTATTAGTCCAGGAATACATGGATGTTATATCTATTAGAATTAACATGGGTGTAACACCATCATTCAGTTTGGAAAACCAATGTTTATGCACCAAATGCACCTGCTTTTGAGCATCCAGATCTACCGCAATCACCTTATTGCTCTTAAAGTTCTTTTTCAGTGAGCTGTGTAAAATGTAAGCATCCAGGTTTGCAAGCCATGGTGCCGCTTGGCTGCTCGTCATATCAACTGTGAGCTTCTTAGATGCTTCAAAAATTGGATTTACACCAACAAAGCTTTCCACCTCCCCGGGAACATAGCAAATGTCTTTTAATAGATACTCTGGCAAAGACATATCTAGTAACACAATGCTAAAACATGCATGTAAAAACATCAACACAAGGTAGTGAAACAGACGTAGTCAAAGATGCTTTATTAATCAGGGATCAGAAGAGATGATGGTATGTTTGATATCTTCAGCCTTTTTTCTTCCTTTCTTTTTAATGTTGCTGTCTTTTCTTTGATAGTTAAGCCATCTTTAAAAACTGAGGCTGGAAACAAATTAAAATAGAGGTTGGCCACAAGTACATGTTCCTGGGAATTACTCTTTTTATTCTGGCTTTCAATTTCTGTATGAAATGTCACCTATATATTGAAGCAGAGGAAAGTCTCTGGGGGTGCCACCAGCCCTGGCTGTCCCTACCCAGCACCCCATGACTCCCTCCAACCCTGCCCGTGGCCCAGGACCCCATGTCATTTCCCTGAGGCCATCAGCTTCTGTCCTAGCGACACTGCAGCAGGGCCAGTCTTCAGTTCCTCACAGCCCTGCCCTGCCCAGCCA
>NW_009660356.1:0-1459 GCF_000708025.1 Charadrius vociferus | reverse complement strand
TCAACAATTCTATGATTCTAAGAAACCTGTTGCCCTGACTGTACCACCTGCGTTTGACTGGCTGCTGGGGTCAGGCAGACCGAGAGTGCTGCCCAACATCAGGGAAGCGGCACCCTGGAGAGGACAGGGGAGGGATCAGACCTCGCCAGCCAAAGGGTTTTCTTCGTCTGTGACACCTCTGATTCTTCAACGTTTCAGACGTTAGTATTGGAGTGGGAAAGCGTGGTCCCACTGATTTGTGCTCTCTCTTATCTTGTAGATACTAAAAATACCCAAGGGGTTGGTAAATCTGATCATTAGAAGACATCAGTCACGTGACTGTCTCCTTGGTTTACATCTCTGTTTCGAAACCCACTTCAAGCCACACTGAAGCTGTGAAGGAAAGGTCTGGACCTGCCCTGTTTGCGCTGGCTGGCAGAGACTGCCCCTGTGTCCAGAGCAGATGGGAAGGGGCTGTGTCTCCCAGACCGGTGCTTGTGCCAAGCCTCCGCCCCCCTGTACCCTCCGAGTAAAAGGCAAGTTTCAGTGGTATCGATGTCGTTTGCTTTCAAAGCACGCCTGCTGAGCTGGAAGCCTGCACAATGCAGGTCATCTCTCAGCAAGCCGAGGGGAAAGAGGCCTCCAAGGAGTGGGGAGAAGAGGCCTGGCTTTGGTGCCAGCAGAAAAGGCTGCCATATTCCTCTGCAGATTTCTGGCTGCAGATGGCACAGGGCGCGACTCCTCCTGCCAGCTTTCACTCTTCCAGCCGACAGCTTGCGCCGAGCTGGGACATTCCCGCAGCGTGCTGGGAGCTGGAGTCCTTTGCCCCACGGCTCCACTCCCTGGCAGTCGTCCCCTTCTGGGTGTACCAAGACAAGAGCTCTTAATCAAATGTCCAGAGAGCAGCTTCCACTGACGGTGCCCTGCTGCACACCAAGAGGAGCAGCACCGTCCTCTCCTCTGCCCATCTCCACGCTCGGGAGGAGCTGTTCACATACCCCGGGCAGCCGGTCTTGCTGCCTGCTGTGCTGCTCAGCGCCATGGAAAATGCCACGCTATGGCGGTACCCAGATCACCGTCCTCATTCTGAGTGATACTGCCCATGTCTTTATAGTCCCACCTCCCGACAACCATCTCTTGCCTTCTGTCTTGTAAGTGTTTTGGAAAAGCACTCCTTTTTGTTCTGAATACCTGCTTTGACCTTGTTACGGCACAGACCCAGAGCCCATGACTGTGGCTGGTAAAGTCACAGCAACACAGAATTGTGCAGCGATGAAAAATACCCAGTGGTTCAGCTGGCTTGAATTGTTTGAGACAAGGCATTTGGCTAGAACACAGGGCAGCTTCAGGGCACCTCTGAAGCCAAGTTTTGGCTGCCCCTTTGCTGCTGCGGGTGCAGTTATTTGGTACTCCCTTAGTGGTCAAAACTGCTTCTCTTTGTAGCACATGGACTGCGCAGAAGCCACTTCCCTGTTACTCT
>NW_009660355.1:0-1461 GCF_000708025.1 Charadrius vociferus | reverse complement strand
AGGATTGTATCAGAAGGTTCTAATGAGTTATAGAAGGTTATGATCAGATTATATCACTCTTAAGAGTGAGAGAGATGGTTCAGTCTCACATTGCCAGAGCTCTTTTTATGCCATTATGTCACTTCCTAACAAATGCCCTAACTGCATGTTCACTAATGCAGCATTACACACTTTTGAAGAGAAGTTAATTAAATTCAGCCTTCACAGTAGTTAAAGAATTTGTACTGTCCATTTGAACTTAATTACAAGCAAAACATAAAACTCCTCCTAAGGAGATATGAGGTATTCATGTTGACAAAGAAAAACAATGCTGCTAAGGGTACTCCCTTATTTGGGACAATTTATTTAAAACACATAATTCATAAGATATACAAAGCCAAACTCATGATTGGCAAAAAATGCACAAGTTTAACTTTCAGCTAGTTGCCTTTATTTTTTCAGCTATTCAAAGTCATCTAAGTGAGATTTATGTACACCTCTAACAAGTGCTACGCAAGATCATCCCACACTGCCTTCCAGACCCCATCCTGTCCATCACACTCTCTTCCTCTAGTCAGACAATGATCTTGAATCTTTGCTTCAGGAGGAAAAAACCCTTTGATTTAACAATGTTTCCTCTCCACTCTGTAGCAACAACTCAAATAAGAAATTTTTTCCCAAGCCATCCTTGGAATATCCTGTGCTAGCAGAAGGTTCAGTGCCACACTGTAGACTTCCTGCGGGCAAAAGGGAAAGACAGGCATTACCTGAGTCTGCTTCCCTACAGCCTTGAAAACTGTGCATGTCTGTATTTCTAAAGCTGATTTTGAGACATCAGATCAGTGGCAGACAGTTTACCTGAACAGATCTGGGCAGTTATAAATAGTCCCTCCATTTGTGATTGCCTCCACACGCTGCTACCAGAAGCGTTCTGAGTCCTGGTGAGTCTTCTGCCTCAGTGCAGCCAGATTTTGAAAAGTGCTGAGTTCTCCCACCAACGATAGATTAAATTTGAAGTCAGAAGGTGTGAAGTGCCCAATGCCCATGTCTCAGTACACATCAGGATGAAGCCAGCCTAACAAGCTCTGCAGTCACTGCTCTGCTAAGGTAGCCAGACAGCTTCCAGCAAGTTATATGTCAACTACCCTACAAATACATTTGCTCCATCCACAGTTGGTAAGACCTCTTAGAGGCAAATTTGGCTTTCAAAGCCAAACTGGAGACAGGAATAACTCATGTTCTTCCAGACCCCTGAAATGGTATGAACTATTTTAAGAAAGGTTCAAACCCACTTACGGATAAAAAACATCACGCTCCCTGTATGTCAGTATGAATTTGGCTCACTGAATAATGTGGGATCCAAAGAATTTTGGCTGTTTTATGTAGCCTTGTCCACCATAACAAGTTTGATTCTACCATCTCTAAACCATAAATATCAGATCAGTCACCAGCCCTGAGCAGTTTCCCTTTGACTAGTCTTCC
>NW_009660354.1:0-1463 GCF_000708025.1 Charadrius vociferus | reverse complement strand
GAGAGGACTTAAAAATTATATCACATTCTTTCTTTACACTGAGGTGCCTTTTATGCTTCTTAAAGATAGAAGCTCGTTTGATAACTTTTGGGGGCTAAAATTCTCAGTTCATCTAAAACAGGGTTGCTTCGTCCCCAGAGCCCTACTGGTACGGCTCCAGCCCAGCTTGCAGGACCAGGATCAGGAGAAACTGGTATAAATCCTTTCCTGTGCCCTCTGCTGAAAGACTGCTAATTGGCATCAATTGCCGTGTTTGATGCGGGAGTTGGGGAAAGGAGAGAAGCAGCAGAGAGATTGTGACAGAAGCGTGTATCGTATGTGTGCTGCCACGGAAACAAACCACTAATTAACTTCGCTGACGGTTTCTGTAGATGCAAGTTAAATGAAGTTGTAGTTATCCCTGGACTGAACTGTTTAGTTGGTCTCGTTGGGCTTCTGTATTTCTGTTTTGATCAGCGGATAATGGTCAGTCATCCAGAGCTTGTTAATGCGAGCTCCCAGGTAGCATAGTTGGCCTTCGTTTGAAGGGTGCCGCAGTGAGATGTGCCACACTCGCACGAGACCTCCCCAGCTGCCACATCTGGCCTTAGCAGCCTCAGGAGAGAGGCCATAAAGTTTATGAGCGGGGAGAACAAAAACAGCATCTTCCTCCAACAGTAAGGTCTGCAGGTGGCCAGTAGGAAGCCTGCAGTGCTGTTTTTCCTCCCTGCCCTCCCAACACTTCTTTACCCAGGACTGCCAGCATGGCACTGCTACCAGTAGGAAACTGGCATCCTGTTTGTTTTCGCTGAGGGGAGTGGCAGCAGTTGTACAGACCTGGAGGCGTGCCATGCACATCTGTATCTGCCGTGAGGCTGATGCTGGGGAAAACTCCCCCTTGCACTGCTGCTCTTTTCATTTTCTATCGATCCACTTTGTAACAGGCAGGAGCAGATCGAGTCTGCACAGCGACAGCTCTAGCCGGAGCGAGATAATCTTTTGTTGCTCCTGTTCTTCATATTATTTCCTGAAGACATTTTCATTTACCAAGTCATTAAATGGGGCTAAAAGCAGAAAGGGTGTGCGGTATTGGGTTTGTGTCTACTACCAGTGTCAGAGGCAGAATAACAGAGGAGAATGGACTTTGGGTCATATTCGTTTCAATCCAAGAGATGCTGAAGCTGTTGAATCACGATTGTACTGCCTAGGGTACAAAGCTGACTCTGACAAAAGATAAAGTCTGACTCACGACATTCATTACTGTCTTGTTTGGTAAGCGTGAAGAGTAGGAAGAAAAGAAATAATTACAGTATAACTTCTGTAGCACCAATTTCCTTGAGAGTAAATCTAAATGTAACTACAGCAAACCCACATGATTCAGGGTTATACTGTATTTCAGTGGTTCAGATTGTGGATGCTTTCTAAATACAACAATTTTAAACTTTATTTATATTACTGATGGATTCTTAAAATGCTTAACTGTT
>NW_009660353.1:0-1459 GCF_000708025.1 Charadrius vociferus | reverse complement strand
TTTTTTTTTTTTACTTTAATCACCTACCAAAGCTCCTGCCCTGTAGTCCAAGACAGTGTGAAAATATATTCACTTATGAAGTTAGGTAGTACGCTAATGAAAAGAAATGTATTGTCTAACAGAAGCAGTTCACTGCAAATACCTGAGGCCAAACATACAAATTATACAGCAGCAAAATTTAGTTTCTTAGCCCATAAAGAGCTTAGCCACTCTGAGGAAGGTATTCCCTGAGGTGTTCTAGTTGTGCAGTGAGACTTCCAGTGCACCTCTTTCTATTGTTGCATTACAAGAAAATGGGAGCCACGAGAAACATGTTCATTGAGAGGTATGGCTATAGCTGATCATTAGTAAGACGTGACACGGTTTGTGTTCTGAAATGAACCTTTGTTTTCTGTCCTTTCTGTGATCCAGGGGGACTCCATGGAGCTGGAAATTTGGTGTCTAGAAATGAATGAAAAGTAAGTGCATTCTTCACACTCTGTGTTTGTGTGTGTGTACATACGTTTTAGCTGATGAAGTGGGGAAGTGTGCACAGTCCTTGGTGATGAATCAGCACATACTGGCCATGCAGCCTGGGACACTTCAGAGGGAAATCCCCTCTTTGTCTAGTGCAGCAGTCAAATTGTTTTAATATTGGTGTCAAGCAAAGAAACTACGAATTTTATTCCTTCTTCATTCTTCCATTACAAGTAGTATGGCTCCTCAGATACAAGAATTCATATACTCAGTAACTACAAATCTTTTTAATACTGAAAAGATATTTCTATCTACTAGAAGGCTGCAGGGCCTTTTTCAGCAATTACCTCTACAACAGATGACTAGATTGAAGTAGGACTCTTAGCTGGTTGGTCAGTAACAGTTAGCCACACTGGGGCTTTATTTTATCACTTTGGCAATAAAACTGACATAAACCAAAACAAGTCTGGGCCAATTTAAAAAACAAAAACAAACCCACAAACCCCCTTACTTGAGAAAAAAAGACTAATTTTTCCCTTTGTGATCTGTAGATGTGACAAAGAAATCAAAGTTTCATACACCGTATACAACAGGCTGTCTCTGCTGCTGAAGTCTTTGCTTGCTATAACCAGGGTAACTCCAGCCTACAGACTCTCAAGGAAACAAGGCCATGAATACGTAATACTGTACAGGTAAAGTGCAATATGAAATCCCTCATTTGAAATACAAACAGCAGAGACTCTAGACTTGGACAGTGCAGCTGTAAGAGTGATAAAAAGGGATGAATGATATAAACTCAAATTATTTGGATTTAACTACTACTGATCAGTGAAAGAAGAGAACTTTGGGCTGTATATCACCTTGTAGCCTCCATCTGAGCCTTCAAAAGAAAAAGTAAGCACAGGCTGTGAAGTATTGTTGTTTGCCTACCATGTTGAGAAGAGCACAAAAGTTCTACATGCAAGCACTGGTTAAACTGCTTATTAGCATGCAGTTGTTCGGT
>NW_009660352.1:0-1460 GCF_000708025.1 Charadrius vociferus | reverse complement strand
CTCTCCTAACTCTAGTTGTCTAACCCATAGACACCAGCATCTGACCTAGCTGAGAGGTCCATTGGTAAGGAGGGAAATAGATACTTTTAGAGCATGACTTGGAAGCTACTTCTGGATGAGATGAAGAGCACCTTAGAAGCTCTTGTTTCTTTTCATTGATCATAAAGAAGATTTAGATGGTAAACTCACATATAGATGTCCACCCTGTAGATGTCTACAGCTTGACAATGAAGTCCACAGTAGGGGAATTGTGGCATGCATCCTTGGGTGAAGGAGGAAAAAAAGATTGTTGCTCTTTACACCTTTATGAGCTCAGAGTTATTGACCTCTCCTTCAGCCATTTTCTGCTTTGCACTTCAAGGCCAGTATCTTGTGAACATTAGCACAGGTGTTTGGCTGCCATACTTTCAGTAATCCACTGATTTCAAAGGTAAAAGTGCATACGTGCACAGTTTTTTAGCGTGATTAAGACCTACACTGCAGGTTATTTCAATATTCCCATGACAGTTAAGTTACAGAAAATGGACACTGGGTCTGCAGTTTCTGTTGGAAGGCTGAAATAAGGGTTGGGAAACAAGGAAGAATTTACCTACTCTAAAGGGCTTTTCTCTAGTCTCTACCTTCTCCCATGTAATTTCTATCATATTTCTCAGTAAAGTTAATCTAAATAGCTGTAAAACCAGAGTAAACCTCTTATGTGGACACTGTGATTCAGAAAGAAACAAGGCTAAATCCAATTTCATTTACGTCATTTCTAAAGTCCAAGGGGAAGTAAATTATAGTGACTGAAAGTAAGCTTCATTTTGCATAATAGTTTCTACTGGCATGGGGGATTAATGTAACTTCAATAATCAATTTCAAAATCACTATGTTTAATTCAGATCATTTTCCCTTAGCATCAAAATGTAGACAGTCTCTAAATGGGAGTTATTTGCTATAGTGCATAAGCCCTTAAGAACGGATTAAGAATACACTTTAAAAAATAAAAAAGAGTCTACTTCAGTTGCTGGAGAGCCACAAAATGAAATGTAGCAGTTCTCAATCAGCTAGTAATGATGGCCAGTATCATTAAGCACGCCGTGCTTCACCAGCGGTCTGCTGACATAACGCATTGTCGTGCAATAACGGAGCGGTGGAAAACACAATTTTTAGAGCAGCGTGACCACACTGAATTTGGATGACCTGATTGTGCAGGGCTTGCAAAGGCCAGTTAGCTGAGCTCTTCTCCAAACACATCCTGTCCTGCAGGTCACAGATTAGACTTTGATACAGGCTTAGGTTTTAGAACAGCTTTCGCATTCCAAAAATATTGTCGCAGACATGGGATTGAACCGCTAATTTGGCAGGATATCGTTCTTTTCACTAGCACTGTGACATATGGGGGTGGAGGAGGAGGAGAGATGGGAGGGAAAGGTGGTCATTTTGCATCCTTTCTCAGCTCTCTCTTTCTTTTTTTTTTT
>NW_009660351.1:0-1458 GCF_000708025.1 Charadrius vociferus | reverse complement strand
CGCATATGGAGGCTAACCTTCTAACCATATGTTTTGTGTGCCATATGTCTTTACTTGTATATGCCAAGCCCCATCAAAGCTGCACAAAGTGTAAAGTCTTCACCTACTTGTAGGTTCCCTCCCACCATATTTAGCATGTTAGTATGTTATAATGATGCTGTCCTTGGCACATTGAATACTATTGTGGTATTTTTAGGTTCCTTTCCTAAATTAACTGTTTGGGCTGGATTCTGATCATGGTTACAAGGAACTGTTCTGGATTTAGGTGGCGTATATTGCAAGGGAAATCCAGCTGAGAGCAGGATGAATATTATGCTTAGCTGAAAAGCATATGCTTAACTGTACCCATAGAGAAGCCACAACTTGTAAGCTCCAGAATCATGATAAATTGGACTGATTAGTGCTGGGAAAACTGTATTTTTGTTGTTGTTACCAAAAATGTGAATACAAAACTTGCCATGAAAATAGCAACCACTGTTATTCTGGTGCAGACAAAAACAATGCCAAATCAACATAAGCAAGTAGAAAAAAAATAATTAAATGCATGTTCAGAAAACAGTTTAATAGAAATGAAAGTTTATGCAACCAATAAAAAGTGTGACTCATCTGTACTTCTTCCACCCCAACTGCAGGCCGATGTTCCAAAAATCTTTCCCAGAATTAGCCTGTAGAGAGTGTTTATAAGCTGAAGTCTGTTTATAAGTTTAAAACTCAAGAGCAGGCAGCTAGCACACAGAGGCTTTCATTCTTTCATCCTACTTGATGTGTTATCCATAAAAAGGATGACCACTCAGATCAAATAGTCTATAAATGGTCCATGAATACTTCTGGCCTGTGAACTGACTGAAGTGATTCTCTTTCTTATACGACTTTAGAAAGTAAGGGTTGTGCAGTGTATTTGTATACTCAACGCCATGCTTCTAGGACACTTTTGTTGTTGCAGTGATGCATATAAGGGTTTTTCTTTATTGGAAACAAATGTGAAACATCAGAGGTTAAAAGATATTCACTTCAGTGATTCAGATGATAACAAAAGGACATCAAAGACATTGGTTCTAACAGGTCAGTTCCAAAAGAAGTACTGATAAGCCCTTGGCTAATGGAAGTTCTTCATTCTAGTATGAAGTGGACAAAACAAATGATAATTTTTTTAAGAGCAAAACTGTTTTCAATTGGTGAATCCTCTAGTTTTTCACTTTCTAGAAGGAGCAGAAGCAATGCATCAGCGTAATGGAATGATAACTGCACAGTTGTTCTCCTTTGGGAGCGGTGATACGCAGAGATGGAACTTGGGTCTGGCAAACCTCACTCATTTATGTCATTGTCTCATGGTATCCTTACACATGTAGTTTGTTTATTTACTTAATATTGGCCTTTTTACAAAGAGAAGACATCAAATTAAATAATTTTGGATCCATTTTAAGTGCTGTTCTCTTTCTACCAGTGCAAGGAAGAAGA
>NW_009660350.1:0-1458 GCF_000708025.1 Charadrius vociferus | reverse complement strand
AAAAAAAAAATCCTAATTCATATTGGAACAAACATAAGAGGATGCTTCCATTTCTTCAGAGCTTTTCCAGTGCACTGAAATAGTTTGGGTTCTGGTTAGCAGATCTGTACCAGTACCTGGTATGATTAATACCAGCTACTCCAAAGGACAGCATGAGCACAGAGAAAACACATGTGAACCTTATTTAAAAGCAAGATGAGGAAGAATTATATTCAAGAAGATTAATCCACAGACAAGAGTCTAGTAAGCAACTACAGTCTCAGTTAAGTACCTAAATTCCTTTCTTGTTTCCTTGAGGTTTGCTCTCATCCAAAGCACACAAGCACATATGAAATTTAAGTGTGTGCTGAACAACTATCTTAAATTGGATCCTAAAGAACTTGACTGAAAACACCTGGCAGTGGGGAACTACCAGCTGAAAAGCTTTCTCTGTTTTAACAAGTTTCTGAAGTGGATGGCAGTCAGTCCTACCTGGATCCCAGAAGACCCCTAGAAGAACCAAAGTTTGACACCACTCATTGCTATAAGCGTACAAGTCCCCAGCAGATGTGAAGCAGGAAAGCAGCAAGAAGGCAGGCAGCTGCATGGGAAGCTGGCTCATGCAGAGACCCATAGCAAGCTTCCTCCAGGAAAGCAGCAGGACATCCATATACCTGTATTACAGCCCTCCAGAAACTTTCTGTTCTACAACACAAGCTGACATCTGGTCTATGACAGGTAGGTTAGAGCCAACTTAGATAAACTCGCATGAACTGCCATTAGTGAAACATGAACATACCTTGTCCGTGTAGGATGGGACAGTTCATACAGCAGCATGGCACACGATCCAGCACAGCAAGTGCCAGAGATTAAATCTGCCCCTGTTCCCTCTACCACAAACCTTCCAGTCTCTCAAAACAGACTAGAGAATGTTTTGTCTAGTAGTTTGATTCTGGGTTAAAAATTTATCTTTTATGTTTGCCTCTGCAGCAGATGAACCCACCCCTACAAAAGCCCACAAAAATTTCCTGCTACAGCTCTCGTCATGCCCACACATTGGTGGTCAGCACATAAGCATTTTGGTCAAAAGATGAGAAAGTTGGGTTCCTCAGCCAATGCAGCAGGTAACTGACCATATTTGACCACAGACCAGATTCAGCTAGTGTATAAATGGAGCCCCCCCAGAGAGCCATTTTGAGTCAGTTCTCCTCAGAGCAGTGGGTCTGCAGTCTGGGATTCTCCCTTTGATGGGGTCACCATACAAGGAAACTCCTTGATTTTAAGAGCCCTCCCTTATTAGGTGTGTGATTGTGCATTTTAGGTCATCAGCCATAAACCTTAAGAATTCTTAACTCAGCTGTGTAGTAGTAACTCTCAAATAACATTCTGGATCTGTGGATTGGTAATGTTTGTTGGAGTCTCAAAGCTGTTTTGGTTAGAGTAAAACTTAGGTTGATTTTGTTACCATCTTGTAAAAAT
>NW_009660349.1:0-1457 GCF_000708025.1 Charadrius vociferus | reverse complement strand
AAAAAAAACCAAACCAAAAAATATTAACTGCATTACATATTGCTGTAGTATTGTGCGATAACTTTTTAACAAGGCACATTAAAAACCCTACTTTAGATTTGGTGTTTATCATACAAAAGCTTAATATTTACATATGGTGGTGAACACATTCTTGAATGGGGATTTATTTCCCTTCAAATTCATCTCCAAATATCATACTTGGATTTCCAAACTTGGATAAATCTGTTAGGTCTGACTTTATCCCATCTAAGTCTAAGCACGTGACTGACATTTCAAAATTCAGGAGCATTGGTTCTTCCCTAGGCAATGTACAGAGGCAATGCCCAGAAGGTAATAAAGACGCCAAGAGGGTTCACTCATCTCTGGAAGTACCTATTATTCCTTACAAATACCCTGAAGTTAACCAGGGTTGATTATGGCCTCCTGACAGACAATCACATGTATTTCAGCACCAGCATTAAAGGTATATTCCTTCTGTCATTTCCAAATGTTCCTAAGTAAAGAGTCCATGTTTTATTGCCATGGAATGTATATACTGTCACATTTTTCAGAAGAATAGGGATGCTGTTCAGTGGGCCACAGGCACTTGTGGTCAGATTTTTGAAGGCACAGTACATGTTTGAGTTTTAAGATGTCTTTAGGCTCTCATGCAGCAGAAGTTAAGAGCTCAGGTACCTCTTTGCATCTGTAAACAAAAACTGAAGTGCTCCAGAAGATTTAAATCAGAATGATTAAAAGCAACACTGTAAGCACTGAATAACTTAAGATTTGCACCCACACAGCAAGAACAGCTCATTCAAAGAAATGAAAATGCAAAAGTGTAATAGAACAGGCCCTGGCTCCTAATGTGTGTTTCTGTCACAGGAGAGTTAACATCTAATAAGTTATTTAAATTAAAATGTCTAAGCATCAAAAATAACTAAATGCCTTAAGCAAGGGCATTTAGCCAGAAAATGCTAAAACACACATCAAAGAATATTTCTAGCTGAAGGGTATGAATGCAAGGGTCTAAAGGTGAAAAAAAAGCTCTGAGCATTTTACCTTTCAAAACTGAAACACGGATGAGCTGATACATGCCAGATGTTAAAGGGGTATAAGGTAGGCTCTTACCAATAACAGAGGAATGATGGATACAGGTACAAGAGCTTCTGCTATTTTGTAATTAGGCTAGAAACAGGAATCAATATATGGATGAAGCAGGAAGCACTTGTGAATGCAGTAATGACTCACCGAATAGGTCCTGTCTTTGTTCTTGTAAAACTGACACACCAAAAGCAAAAATATTGCTATTAAGGAAAATTATTATGAGAAACAAAATCAGTGGGAAATTTTTACCTTAGGCCCTAAAAAAGTACCATCATTCAAGAATTCCTGGATGAATATTCAGCTCTTCTAAAGAAGGGCTGGGACCATAGCAGCACAGACTGGTTGTGCAGCACAGACTGGGATCTACCTGG
>NW_009660348.1:0-1459 GCF_000708025.1 Charadrius vociferus | reverse complement strand
AAAAAAAAAAAAAAAAAGTTAAAGATTTTACCAGAAATTTTAATACAGTGAATTGTTCACAAGTTCTCCACTGAAGAATTATCTGATAAATATTACATAATTATTGAAACAAGTGAGGTCCCTTCCAAATATTGGATGCATATATTTTTTTTTTCGGTTGAGCTGCTAGCTGCTTATACAAAAGGAGAGGGGAAAAAACACCTTTTTTTCACCAATTTCCACTATAATGAACACAGCACAAGAAAATACTCATAATAAAAAGTAAAAGTGCTACAGAATAGTGAGGAAATCTCTAAAGCAGCTATTTAGGCACATTAATTAGCACCTGAACAACAAATGGCATAATTACCAGTCTGAAATACTTGTAATCAGGTGGGTTTTTTTCCACCAGCATGATAGTACAATGCCATTACCTTGAGCTTGACCTCTGTGTATGGGTAATTCTACGCTCAGTTTTTCTTGCAGAGCAGCAGGCCTATGGAAAATGTCCTGTTCCTTATCATCAACTTCTACAGCAGTTGAAGAATGTTCATTCTGATTGTCACACAAAACCTGTACAACAAATGAAATAAAGAAAAAAGTGAAGAATTCTTTATTAATTTATCAAATACAATTCACAAAGAAAACAAGAAAAATGGTGGCAGGAAAGTAGTATTTTGTGAGTATTATCTTCTGTGGAAATGATGGCATACATGTTTTGTTCAGTCATAAGACCCTAGACAATCTTTAAAACTCCTGATAAAAGAAACAGGTATGGAAAGACCTTCAGCTAAAACATAAATACATATATTTTGGAATTGTTATTTAATTTGGAACTGCCAAGTAGTAAAATCTTACAGAGAAAGGCCTCCTTTATTAATGCTGAAAGCAAATTTACATTGTAAATGTCTCATTCTCATAAACTGCAATTTTACTTGGAAGAAGTATTCCCCATGGCAGAAATTTGTATCTTTTTAGATATTACAGTTAATCTCATTTTTAAGTATTGAACAAATAGGATAAAAGGGGATGGCATAAGAAAAATCAAGCAAATCATAATAAGAATGCCTCATGTTTGTTGGTGTTGTGTCACCAGCAGAAGAGCTGCCATATTTACAATGAGTAGGCAAACAGAAGATTTATCCATATGATGTCTGAACATAAACGATACTTGAAAACAAATGGCCTGCTCAGAGAACACAGTGCAATTCTTTAAATAAAGATTTTTTAATTCAATAGACACCAAATTCAACTTACAAAAGTGAAATCATATCATCTCCAAAAGCTCAATATGGAATCATACAGATAGGCAGTATCCTTCACAGCTATGAAACAACTCATATCAAAGACTCTCACTCAGCAGCTACTTTCTGTGAGCTATCATGGAGCCCTGCTTAATCTCTCCTATGTTGGCTCTCAAGTATAAAAGTTCTGCTACCCACTTTCCCAAAAAGGTGTTGAAAAAAGTCCGGCAAAGACA
>NW_009660347.1:0-1457 GCF_000708025.1 Charadrius vociferus | reverse complement strand
TCATCTGCAAAACTGGACAAGATATGCCTAAATATCCATTGAGGTCTTTAGCATATTTGGATATGACTTGGGTATTAGGATTTCCTAGGAATTGATACAAAGGAAGTGCCTTTTCCACTTCTCATGTGTGTGGCTCGGGTTTATTATCAGGTGAAACAAATTGGTGACAGTTCTGTGAATTTCTATAGTTCAACCTTTTCTAGGAAAACACAGCATCATTGTCACTTGTTTTTATCTTAAACTTCTGTATGGCTTGTAGCTGGAGGGTAGTGGTTTGTTCAACTTGGTATTTAAATCCAGTGCTATTTTGGGAAGAGTATTACTACAGTGTATACTTAAATAGTGTGGATAATGTGGGAGGAGGAAGAAATCCTTATTTTTAGTTTCTTAATGGATGCTAAACTCCCACAAGTTGACAAGTATATAGAGGGCATTCAAAGCAGTAAACCAGTCTTTCTTACTAGTCTTATCTCTAGGGAATTTCTTTCCCATCCATAGTCTACATATAATATTGAATTTATTGTCCAGAAATAAGCCAGCTATCTAAGTCAGTTGCACAATACTTACTCAGATGTTTTGATTCTTGAGGTGCTTTCCAGAGCTTTCTTGAAGATCAGTAGCTCAGTCATGTCAAATCTAAGTACATGGAAACATGAAGTATTTGTACTGTTACTGCACAGCTGGTGTTAACTAAAACAAAAAATATCTTTTTGAAGCACAGTGCCAATAGTTCAAAATACCTTTAAAGTAATTATAGTCTTAGATGTGTGTGACCTCCTAAATGGAAGTAGTCTGTATTAACATTGCTAAATTTTGCCATTTCATGGTGTACGTATGTCATACATGCATTTCAGGAGAGTATTGTCTTCCTTATTTAGCACTAGGTTTCTACTTTGTTTCCGGAGTGTGCTTACAGTTAATACTACCTTTCTTTTATATCCTATCAGGAGTATGATGATGGTTATGGAACTGCTTATGATGAGCAAAGCTATGATTCCTATGATAACAGCTATAGCACTCAAGCTCAAAGGTAAGTCTTCAGATCTATTGTAACTACATGTGAAAAACTCTACAGTTGGAAAGTTAGTTTTACTTAAAGGTTTTTTCAATTTCATCTTAAACAGCAAAAATGTCATAAGAGCCTTATTAAAAATAACCCTCAGTGTTATTTGTCTCTAGTATCATATAGGTAAAAAACTCAAGTGGTTGAAAAGCAGAAATGAGAACTTCAAAGAGTTTTAGTGATACCAAATCATAAATCAAGAAGTTTTCAAAAGTTCAGGAAATTTGGGAAAACCTGATTTAGATTCATTTCAGGAGGGAGCAGGGGTAGGGAGATAAGGAAAAAAACTTCATAAAAGGTATTAAATCATCTGAAGCACAGACCTGATTGCAGTTTCTTCTTAAATGTGGTTAAATTCCAGTATTTTACCTTTATTTGGCTGTAAAAAAAAAAA
>NW_009660346.1:0-1457 GCF_000708025.1 Charadrius vociferus | reverse complement strand
TGGTTTTAAGATAACTGGGTTTCTGATGCTCAGTAAGAACCCTAGGAGATTTTAAGGGGCTCCATCAGGGTTAGACAAGGTGACTAATCTTGTGTTGTATCTCACCTCAAAGCCTTCATAAGAGGTGCTTGTAAAATGGTTCTGTAACTAACCACTTCTTGCTTGCATGCAGTTAATAATGATGAACCTTACTGACAAATGGGGAAAGTTGGACACTGACACTGAGTTTATTCCTGTAGAGTTCCACAAGACTTGTATGAATCTAACCAGGTTTACCTCTTGCATCCCTTGACTTCATTGTGCAGTAAATGTTCATCTTTTGTATGGGTGTAAATGAATATGTGAGTGTGCTGCAGCAGGAAGTTGGCTGTTAAACCTGGGGCAGGGGAGGGTATGTTTGTTGGTTTTCTGTAAGCAGGACTCTCACATGGAGGGAGGACTGTCCTTCTGGCTTTTACTGGCTCTGAGAAAGCTTAGTACTGGCAGGGCCCATTAATTTTTAATTTAGTCCTCTCTACGCTGCATTGCTATTGTGGTTTATGAGTACATTATGCTGAAATGAAGGCCTGTAAAACAGAACTTTAAAGTTTTAAAAAGGCACAGTCGTACAAAATATGCATGCTGAAGTATAAGTGAGTGGGTATTTATAGTACAACTAATATTAATTGTTTTTATTGTGATGTCGTCCTTACAGGTCAACTGAAAAGTAAGATACAATGGAAGGCAGAAATCCCCAGACATTAACTAACATTAACATGAAATGCTAAAACATGCTGAATTTCTACTGCTGGTTTTGTGTTTAAAATTATTTCTTCTATCACATTGTTGATATGGCTTTATATATTATTGTGAGGAAGGATATCATTCAGTACCACTACCTTGGAAGCCCAGGTACTTTATCAAAGTCAGAGCTAGGAGATCCAGCTCTTAAAATAAAGAACCTACTGGAAGTAACACTTCTGGTTTGTAGCATGGCTGTTAATCTGTGAAGTTATTCTGGGTTTGTGCAGATACATAGAAAAAATGCTAAAAGGTGATGCCCTAGCCTCTTTGCCATAAGTTGGTAGGGATTTGGGTGTAAGACAGGGAAGATGAGCTGCCAACTTCTGTGGTTTAGGAACAAAAGTAACTCTGGGCTGGAAATTAGCATTAGGCTGAGCATTAGACTACATAGGTAGCTCAGACTTTCAGGCCTGTGGCTTAAAGCATGCTGGACTACAGGGAGAAGCGGAATGGATTTTGGTCTAAAGCATGACTGGGTTATAGGAAGCACAGTAGCAAACCTCTTGCTGTCTTACTAGAGATAATGATGCCTTCTAGCTGCTCTTATCTAGTACTGACTGAATTGATAAAGCTTTTTTAAAGGATCTGAGTTGGGTGGAAGGAAGCTGTGGTGTGGGAAGAGGCTTTAGTATTTTACCATACTTATTTAATGTGCTTTAGGTCCTTGATACTCT
>NW_009660345.1:0-1458 GCF_000708025.1 Charadrius vociferus | reverse complement strand
CAGGCGGCTGCATCCTGCTCCAGGGAAGGAGCCACTGTGTGCTCTTGTCCCAGCACTCTGGGAGACGTTCTTTAGTGCACGCTGCAATATTGCGGCTAAGGGAACTGTTCAGGCTCATCAGGAAAAAATTTGATCATTACCAAAGTTTGCACTGGGACTTGCTCAGTATTTCTTTATGCTAAAGCAGTTATCTAAACCATAGCTTAAAAAGGTACGGGGACAAAGTCTGCATTTAAATAATGGCTCTTGGTAGCTCTGAAGGAGCTGCTACTGGCGTACTCTGAATAAACAGCATTTTTAAGAATCACTTTAATAATGTAAAAAAACCTCCTGATGTTATTCTGCTCTAGCTAACAATGGCTTGGGGCTGGGTTACCTGCAAAGATCTCCGTGCCCAGACATTTCCAGATTCTTCCTTTTCTTTTGATTAGGACCATGCTGAAAAATACCAGCCTCCTGAGATGAACACAGCAAAGGACCTTCTCATGGCAGCCGAGTGGACAAGTCCTGCAGACCCCGAGCTCCCCTGGCCAAGTACATAGCGGGGGCCAGCCCTCCCTCCCAGATCCCCAGTTCATGGTGGGGATGTGTGCAATGGCTCTGGCTCCCCAGGCTAAGTTTGGCTGCATCTGTATCATGGGAGGACCAGTCTCCAGGCAACGGCAGAGAGATGGAGGTGATGGATGGAGCGGATGGTCCTCTGGGTCACGCTTGGGCAAGGCAGGCTGCTGCCAGGCTGACTTCAGCATCCCCCATCCAGGGGAAGGGGAGTGCCTGTGTCTGTGAGGGAGACAGTGCCTACCAGAAGAGCAGGGGCCTGTGACGATGCAGGTGAACGATGTATTTCTAAGGAAAAAGAGAAGCGAAAAGGGGGCAGAGCATGTTGGAGGTAGGCTGTGATGCCAAACTGCCCGTAGCAGCTCCCCGGTGGGGACAAGTACCAACATCAGCCTGGGTTTACTCTCTGTGCTGATTTCCTGGAAAGATTTTTATTGCTTTATTTAAAGCTCGCTTGCATTTCGCTGACGGATGCCCTTGCGTTATCGATTAGCTTACACAGCCTGAGGGATGTCAGGCTGTTGCCTTCGAAAAAGAGCTAAGTCTGTGCCACAGTCATGGCTGGCTGTCGCAGAGGCGTCAGGGGATTTGGTGGAAGCCTCTCGAAAGCCTGCAGAGGAGCTGGAGGGCTGGCATCACCCATCAATCTGAAGTGTGAGTGGCCCAGGGCTGCAAGCAATGCTGCCCAACAAACAAAAGTGTTTAAAAGCCGAAGGAGCCTCAAAAGCGAGATTAAAGACCACAGAAATTATTAAGAAGTCCCTTTGAAGTGCTTAACAATGTATAGACTATATCACTTACTACTAAAGGCTGAAAAAACTCCTGTTTGAGTCTCCAGGACCCCAGGATGCCTGTGAGGACAGTAGAGTCAGTTGGAACATTTCAGGCTGTGCCCGTTGG
>NW_009660344.1:0-1456 GCF_000708025.1 Charadrius vociferus | reverse complement strand
TCAATCCACCTCACTGTCCACTTATCTTGTCCATACTTCATCAGTCTATAAGGATGTTATGGGAGATATATATATTCTTGCTTTACTTGAGATAAACAATATCCTCAGCTCTCACCTTGTCCACCAAGGCAGTCATTTCCTCATAGAAGACTATTAGGTTTGTTAAGCATCATTTACCCTTCATAAAACCATGTTGATTACTCCCAATCACCTTCTTCATTACGAGCTGATTTTCTTTTCTGCCTATCAAGTAGTTTATGTGCCATCTCCAGTCAGAGGTTACCTTCCTGTGATTCAGATTTGGCTCTCTAAGGACATTCTAGATGGCAAAAGTGAGAAAAGTTGATCCAAATAAATAGAAACTGTGAATGTGAAGTCAGTTCAACCCTTGTGTGTTTTAATTGAATGTGGGACATCGACTTAACAGAGTCAAGGCATCACATAACCACGTAGTAGGGATGCATAACAGAAATACTGTGATGAGTATGAAAGAAGTATGAATGGAAGTGTCTGCATGCAAAAGCACCAGAAGAAACGATACAGAGAAAGGGTTACAAGAACAACATGTATTGATAAGCAAGGACATGCGTGACAATCATCAAACTGGCAAATGATGAGAAATACATTGCTACATCTAGACCAGAAGACCAGCACTCTGGTGACGCCGTACTAGAGATGACCACCCAGTCAGAAACCCACAGCAAAACTACAGCATGTCACCTCTGCCAACAGGAAACCAGACTGGAAGCCACAAATCCACCCACAATCAGAAAACAAAGACAAAGGGCAACAACGGCAGGCTGAAGCAAGCAAGCTTCTGATGAAAAGATCACATCATGAGAACCGTTTGACTCCTAAAGAGTACAAAAACTTCATCTAAAAGCCAGTTTGTTGTCATCAATTAAGAGGAATCCAAGACACATAGTGAGGACTTTATAGCCACTGTCCCTCACTCTCATCACACACAAGAGATCTTGGCCAGACAGAAACCTTGGTGTTGTGAGCATGTGGCTATCAGTATGAGTGGCATCTGTGACGGAAGGAGTGCAAGTCAGTGAAAAGAGATTCATTTGAAGTAAATATCACCCTCCCCTCCAATAAGATCCTGCACTGCATTTCCTTGCATTAAGTTCTTGACGTCTTTCACATTTTCCCTCTTTTAAATAGACCACCTTAGGTTCAGAGTTTTGCCCATTTAGATTAACTTTCCTGACTAAGCCATTAATCCTGACAACAACCTTAACTAAAAGGCTCTGAGTTTCAGAACGCTCCTCTCCATGGGCTTAGCTGTTCCTAGCTTAATTATCAAAAGACCATTCAGAGGACAGTTTAGCTCCCCTCCTATGTCTTATATCTGAATGACAGAATGAGTTAGCAGAAGTCAACTATATTCCTTACAAGGATGGAGTGTTATTAACACAGCAGAAGGTAACTTAAATCTTCTACTTTTTTTTTT
>NW_009660343.1:0-1456 GCF_000708025.1 Charadrius vociferus | reverse complement strand
ACTCACGGCAGAAGGTGGCATTCCTCCAGGGCAGAAGAGTCACGCCGGCTGCCTGGCATGCGTCAGCGTAGGCCTCCAGATTAGCACACAGGACCTCCTGGCCACCATTCAGGGCACAAAGGTCATAGAAACAGGTGTCAAAGTAGCTCTGGGGGTTGATCACACCGTGGCACCTCTCAAAAGAGCCAGGCCTGGCAGTCAGAATGCCACAGAACTGGTCCGATCGGTAGAGCTTCTCCTCTTCTGCACTGCAGGGTGGGGAGGGGTCGGGGACACCACAAGAGGGGTCATTGTCTGGGACCTGCCAGCTCTGCCCCAACTCATTGGAGTCTGCAGCTTGCTGCCCGTTGGGCATCATGTAATCGTCCTCTCTCCGGTTGTTGAAGTTCCCGCACATGCCACAGGTCAGGTTGAAGTAGGTAGTGGGCACCTTCACCTCCACCGAGTGGTCAGTGTCATAGGACACCCTGAGGTTGAAGTCTGTCTCCAGGACGATGTAGCGGCCGCTCTGGCTCACCGTGATGGCACCCCCTGCTCTGCTCACCGGCAAGGTCTGGCGCACATTGTTCACCTAGGGCAGACACACCACATTGGACCCCGGACTTGATCCTGGGTGAAGGAACAAGTCCAGGGAAATCTCCTGCCCCAGGGAAATCAACTGCCAGGCCGGACACAGCAGAACACTGCCTGTGGTGCCCTCACACACAGACGCTCCCATGGCTTGCAGAGCGGTGTCTCTGTTCCGCATGCTGTTCAACACAGCCCACATTCCCCACTTGCCTCTTCCTCCTCCGACCCCTCCAGAAAGGAAATCAAAGCAACCCAGTGGCTTCAAGGGAACCCACCCAGGCCTGGGACAATGCAGATGTCTGGTACATGCCAGGCCCTGCCAAGAAAAGCCAGCCCTGCCTGGCAGACACCCCACGCTTGTGCCAGCCCCACTGCCTACCAGCACTTGGCTCTTCTCCTTCTTGACAATGGCAATGCGCTCTCCGTACACCTCAACCACAACTTCGCGCACGTAGGACACTCTGGTGTTTCCACGATGCTCGTTCTTGGCCTCAACATTGAAGTAGGGCAGGAAGGTGGTGTTGGAGCACACTTTGGCCAGGGTGTAGGTGCAGTTGCCCATGAAGTTGTGCGTCACTTTGTCAAAGGTGATGTAGTGAGGGTCACCATGGATGTGGCAGATGCCGTAGGATTGTTCGAGGCACTCAGGTTTCCCATCCTTCACCCCGCAGTACTGGCCCGCAGGGCATGAGGCACTGAAGCACTGGACTTTGCTTCCCCGTGCGGGACACGTGCACTTTGAGGAGCAGGTGTTGTCCGTCCAGAACTCTGAGCCCACGGGGTAGTGCTGCCCGTTGTGCCAGCACCCGCACTGTTGGCTTGGCACGCATCGGTCGTTGTAGAGCAGGTACCCGCTGTCGCACACACACCCTTCCACGCAGGGCAG
>NW_009660342.1:0-1450 GCF_000708025.1 Charadrius vociferus | reverse complement strand
AGGTGGCCTTGGGGAGACCACAGGGTCGTCATGGAAATGCACAATGACAGCATAGAGGCTTTGTGAGCCTGGGTGATGTAACTGGTGCTGCTGCATTGCCTGGTTGATCTGGAGTTGGGGTTGTCCAGCTGAGCTGCAGGGGCACCTGGGGAGAAGAGGATGTAGAGTGGATAGTGGAGATTGCACCTCTAACTTGTAGAATTTTCATTCAGGTTTTCCACAGCTGTGTATATAGGACTTGAACGAAAGCCTTGCATCTTCCTGGGCTTGAGTTTAGAGTGACAAGACAAACCATGTTTCGCAAGTAAACATCACTCAAGTAGTGTAGGCATGTGCGAGCCATGAAAACTTGTGTGAAGTTTTGTTTTGTTTTTTTGGGCGTCTGTGCTTGTTTTCCAAGTATAAAAGCGTGGTTTCTGCATCCAAGAGCTTTACCATACATCGTTCGTCTAACGTGCTGACAGTGTGCTTGAAAAGATTTAAAAGTTTCTCTGTCAGGAAGATCAGCAAGGTATCTATCCCACTGCAGGGCCCTTGTATCTGCTTGGAAGGGGACATTTCACGACGCAGAATGCTCCTCTGGAAGCTGTCGATATCTGCAGGCAATAAGTAATGAGTGCAGACCTCTAAGAAAAGTCAAAGCAATCTCTGTCCCTTCTATTTCTCATGTGGCATGAGGAGAGTTCTGATGGGAAGGTAAGCACGTCCTGTGCTCCTAAAGAGCTGATGTTGCTGGGAACAGTTTTTGGCCACTTCAGTGTTGAAATGGCAAAACAAATTTTGAGTGAACCAAAAAGCTCTGTTTCTATACCTGTAGCCTCTGTTTGCCAAAGGGGTTTTCCGAGGCTGTTTCCTAAAGTATGTCAGGATAATTTCTGAGCCTTCTCACTCTCTCTTTGGGTTGCGCGATATGCAGAAGAGTTGGACGTTGGCGCCCATGTCTGAAGCAGCTAGAGAACCACTGCTGAATTCCTTCTTTGCCGTCCTGGTACACGGAGGTTTCAGGTTTCATGTGTCAGGCAGGACACTGTTAGTGCATTGTAAAGGTACATGTCACCTTGATTTCCAACAGTGTGAAAGCCCGTGCTGGTGAAGACAATCTTTGATGCAAATGTTCCCGGTAAGCCCTGCTTTTGGGGAGAAGGTCTGTGGAGGTGATAACTTTGATTTGTGTTGATGTATTCTTCTTCGGTGGTTACCTGTTGGTGTTTCTGCTCAGAAACCCAGCAGTTCATCTGAAGCCATAGTTGTCTTTCGTTGCTGGCCAGCGATGGATGTTGGTACGAGATGAATGATGCCTCCGTAGTTCTTTTTGACATCAAAGCCATTTGAATCATTGCCGTCAGCAAGCATATTTACCCTTCTCTGCTAGTTAATAGTAAGCCTTAAATGATGTTCAGAAAACGCTCCCCCCTTCCGCCCCGTTCCTTTTATTGCTATTGTTGTTGTT
>NW_009660341.1:0-1456 GCF_000708025.1 Charadrius vociferus | reverse complement strand
TCTTCAAATCTTTTCTAGGAATGTCCATCTAAAAACTGGAGTAAGTAAAATTGTGTATTAAACAAGGGAATATACAGCACACCTGGTACCTAGAAATGACACATCTTTTTCTTAAGTAGGTAAGCCCAGTCTTTAGAATTTTACATATTCTCCTTCTTTATTGAAGATCACTTTTCAATTGGAGAAGACAGAAGCCCATCTTTCTCTTTAGAGAATCTGATGTTGCTGCTCTCAGGTTTACTGTCAGAGGGTCATACAATTATTTCTCAAAGTGAAGGACCTTTTCAAATAACTTGTGTGCTGAATAAGTTCACCTTGAAAAAGACCCAGTGTTTACTTTTCACTTTGAGAGGGAGGCCAGCTTTGATGGAGTCTGCATATCTTAGACTCTTCAACCAATCTTTATCACACTGCTCCAGCTAACTATCTGCACAAAGTGAATCCTATGCTATAGATCAGTATGCTGTACAGCTAAAAAGAAAATAACATTAAAAAGCTCCAGATGTTTCAGTTGATGAAATGAAAGAATGAGTACAGCTCAGCACTGTACACACCAATCTTCACTCATCATTTTTCTGTGCTCCCTCTCTCTGGGCTTGCTCCTGTCTTTCACTCAAGATTTACACCGTAAACAGTCTGAAGCAAGGACAAGCTGCTGTGATGTTTCCTGGTGCAGACACCAGAAAACTGACCCGGGTCTTGACTTGCATCTGAAGCTCCTAGAGCTGCTACTGCAGTTCAAACAAGGGGTATTAATGCCAGGTGCTCCAAAAGTAGTTCTGGAACATCATGACAAAATGGGGACTGTATTATTAAGGAAGGGTTTATTGCTATTATCCATAATCTAAATTGCCACCCTCAGTTACCTTTACTGTTTTGATGGAATGAATTACCTCATTTTCATCTGAGCCTTTTGTAAACCCCGGAGTCACCGGTGCTGGCAAAACCAAAAGGCATGTATTTGTTATGGAATGAAAACAGCAACCTAACTTCTGTGCAAGTTCGTTTTGGTTTGAGATGAACACTAAGTGAATATAGCATAGTACGACTGCCCACAGTCAACACCATTCAGGCTGCAATCACCATGAGTAGCTGCAGGTGGCAAGCCTGATACCTCCTGATGTGGTCAAGATATTTGGGTACCTACCTCCTCTTTGGTTTCAGTGGAATTAGAACATCTGACTTTTAAAATTGTTTTGTGGATCCCCACTGATAAAAACCACACCAGGAAATTACAGAAAATTAACAAAAGCCCAGATAAACAACTGAAGCTAGTGACCATTTTGTAGGCTATCCCCTGCATCCTTGTAAAATGCTCTGTGGTTGACTGTGCATCTTGCCAGATGTCAGATGCAAAGCCCATGACGGATTGCAGATAGTTTTACCCAAAGATTGTCAGTGTAATTTTCACACTTTTTCAGGAGTTTTGGGGGAAAGAAGCATCCCACTTTTTTTT
>NW_009660340.1:0-1450 GCF_000708025.1 Charadrius vociferus | reverse complement strand
TATTCTTATGCTTCTGTTTCCCACTTGATCTATGCACAAGCATATTCTGCAAGGTAGAAGGGCAAACATTTCATATGCATCCATTCAAAATTGAAGAGTAGGCCACCCTGAACATGTTTGGTTTATGAATTTCATTTCACTTCTGAATTTAAATTTGGTTGTTTGGACTTCTCCTGCAAAGTTTTGGAAGTCGCCAAACTCTGGGATTTGGTTCTGGACTCTTAGTTAGGAGCCACCATCTCTGTCAGGTCACCTGAATTTTTGGTGTGTGTTCACATGCATTTTCAATAGGCAGACAGTTCCACAATCCCCCCAAGTGCACATGCAGTGCAAAAGTCGGAGGGGGTTCAGGGGTTCAGGTTTAGAGGAACTCCTGCGTTTGTAAAATATACAGGAGGAGAAGATCAGGGCAGGCAATAACTTCTGCACAGCATTAGTTGCCCACCAGGGAGAACAGGCTGGAGCCATGGCTTGAGCCCCCACCCAACCCAAACAAGCCTACTGTAGCACCCATGCCAGTCTCTAGACAGCTTTCCACCCTTCCTGAACGTGTTTCCATGTGGGATTGCAATGCCAAAGCCTTCTGCCTTGTCCAAAGCTGAAAAGGCAGCTCCCCCCAGAGAAGCTGAGGGCAAAAAGCAAGATAAGTAGTAGCGTTTGCAGCTCCCTTGTACCAGCTCCACACTGAAGGGGTACGCTTCAGCATACCTACTGCATAAAAGGGAAACGGCCCCACTTGCCTACCAGAGAATTAGTAACCAGATTCCTTTGTTTAACATTCCCCGAGGAGCACCCAGACACAGTTTAGAGGCACTAGAGCATGCATCTAGTTACCCTTTCAAATCCTTCATGCATGTATGTGTCGCCTCCTGGAAGGACTTTCTGCAGCTCTTCTAGACCCTGGCGTATCTGTTCCCTGAAACAAATGCAGATGCGTTGTTAGACCCAACATCAAAATTATCAGGAGCTGATATCCAGGGGAAGACATGCCTGGCACAACCAGGTACAGCGAGGGGGGAAACAGAGTTAACCCAATGGTTCTATAGGCTGAGGTAATCTTCTAGGCTAAGGTAATGTCTGGAGGGATACCTCTCTAAGGATGTGGAGAACTGAGCAGATGGGCTCCCAGTGTTCCCACAGCCTGGGGAAAGCCTCACAGCAGCAGCCCCTTCTAGGTCAATATCCATACATTTCTTTCTAAATAAATATTCCCTGTGTAAAACCAATCAATCCTCTGATGCAGAAGCAGAGCAGCTGACTTGCACCTGGCTCACTTTCCTCACTTGCTGCCTTGACTGGACAAATGCAATCAGCCACAAGAAATGACACAATCTCAAACCACCCTGGCAACTCCAGTTTATGTGGACATTACACCTTCAGTTCCTGTTCAGACCGACTTGAACATTCAAGCCTTTCCCAGCAGCTTATTAGGATTCAGGGTATCTGTTTT
>NW_009660339.1:0-1454 GCF_000708025.1 Charadrius vociferus | reverse complement strand
TTTTTTTGTTTTAGTGCTTGACATGACAACCTTTAATGTTTCTTGAGCATATATATTGATGCATAATTCTTTAGACTTTTTAAAGAACAAATTGGAAAAAGGGGTCAGACTGTGTTGATTGAATCATCACGGAGCTACACCTTCAAGTATATATCGTGCTTCTGCCAGACTCACTGACAGGCTAAATGAAAGCAACAGTAGGTTATCATCCATTTCAGGAACTTGGAGAAGATGAGGATGGCCCGATTTCTCTATGCTTCATGTGCACTTGCTGATGGCAGGAATTGCATAGCTTAAAGCTTTAGGGTTTTCTTTCAAAGGGATTCTGCTGTTACTGTCCTAAGCTTTCATGTGTTCTACTTGTGTCAATCTATGTCTGTTTTGTATTTTCTTTTGCACTTCTCCATACCCCACTCTCCTTATTATCCTGGTATGTTTGCCAAACAGATTTTGTTACTAGTTTCTTTTTCATTCCGTGAGCTGTCTCTCCTGGTGGCAGCCTTTTGTTCTGTAGGCTTCATGATCAATTCTTGTCACTTCCAGAACTGGACAGCAGATAGTGCCTGCTGTGTCTATTCAGTAATTACTAGACTGATTGATAATTATTATTAATATTGGTTATGCAGAATCTGCTTCTACCAATCATGGATCAAACTTCTTTTAATTGTTTTTAAACATAAATTGGGTTCAAGCCTTGGTATCTTACTCAGATATGTAACCAGGCAGCATGGCAAGTAGGAAGCAGTAGACAACGAGGTAGTTGAGCAATAGCTAGTGGGATCCAGTAGGTCTGGCAGGCTGTGTGCAAACAGACCATATCATGTTGTTCTTTTGTTTTCTCTGTATCTTTAATAACATGCTCTAGTTTATGAAGAGGCACATTTTTTTCTGTATTACAATAATCTTTAAAAGTGGTACTGTTTTTACATTTCCTAGTCTGCATGTTTTTCTCTACATTGCTGAAGTTGTTTTGCTTAGAGCTTTGTTAATTGCTTCATTATTGTGCTAGTCATTAGTTTGTTGTTTGGTCAGTTATTTGCGTTCTCAAGTACTCTTAGTTCATTGGAGCTGTGATGTAAGTTAGGCTTCCACCGCTGTCTTTTTTAAGTCCTAATGACATTGCTTTCCCCTGTAGTTAGCCTCACTAAAAGGAGGTCTCTGAAATTTAAATTTTCCTGAGTGCCCCCACCACTACCACCATTTTTTTTCCTCCTCCAACTCACCTGTCCTCTCCCCAGCCCTGACATCTTTTATCTCCCTTACCTATAGTCTCAGTCTTTCTGACTTCAGTAGTTGACTAATCTCCATGGTCTTCTGCAGTTTCTTTTCCCAGCCAGCCTTGTATTAGGACCGTGTTGGTTTCTTGTTGAATCTGTTTCTCCTTTTCTTGCCCCAGTTTCTTGCTTTCTGGCCTTTTTTTCCCTTGCTTACAGAATCACAGAATTTTTAGAGTT
>NW_009660338.1:0-1453 GCF_000708025.1 Charadrius vociferus | reverse complement strand
TGACCATTCTGTGATTCTGTGTAATAATTGGAGAAGGATAGTAATAGGAGTGTGGAAGAGGTAAGTCTCTGGGAGAAGCAGAAGTACAAGAAACTGAAACAGCAGAAAAGGTAAAACTAAAGGAAAAAAACCCACCACCAACAACAAAGTAAACTCCACAAAAGTGAAAATTTCCTCTAATTGGTTTTAACTGTAAGGTATTATTTCACTTAAAACTATCCAACTGAAACTATGAAAAAACAATACTACAAAGTGTTTGACAGATGTTGAGGATACATTCTTACAGCTCTGGGATGTATTGTAGGTTACTTCCATCTGTCTGCTGTGTGGTATATTTTTGAAAGACTATGAATAAGGCACTGATTTAAATGTTATTGTAGTTAAAATTCACAAAAATAGAAAACCCAACATTTTATAGTAGGTGAAAGAATAGAGCAAAGATGAAGGTAGTAGCTAGTACATCAATAACTTGGAACCAGGCTTTAAGAAAACAGAGGAAATAAAAGGGAGCTGATACTGAGGGGCCATTGCTGAGGATGCAGAACCTAAACGCAGCCTAAAACTTCTTTTAAAGACAGACATTTCTGTTAACAGCAAAATACACATAAAATGCAAAATTAAAAAGAAATTCAACAATGCACAATATTGACATTGGAAATCAAACTTGAGAATATATTGTTCATCGGAATTTTGTTTTCCATTTTAAAGGTAAGGTGGAAGAAAAGCGAAATTGTGTGTGTGTGTGTGAAGTTCCCTTATATTTATTGGTTGCAGAACAGCTTTTTCTTTTGCTTTCACTCTTACTGTCTCAAGCTCTTGTCATCTTCTTTTGTTTCCATGCAAAACTCTGTTTAGCGAGACAGAATTGGATGTGGGTGAGAGAAGGAAGCTGGAAAACTGAAGGGCAAAAGACATTTTAAATGTACAGTGTCCTTTTGCCTCCATTTGACTTTTACCTTTGTGATCTATGGTGACAGCGAGACTAGCAGTCATTGCTTGTCCATGGGATCGTCACATCATGCATCACTGTCAGGAGATGAATTAGAACTCTTACCACGTGAGGTATTTCAAAGAAACTTGGGAATACAGTCTTTAATATGGTTAGATCTAATTGTACAGTCAGTGGGGGTTTTGGTTGGGTGAGGAATGCACGATCAGATATAGGATCATTCTTTCGTGTCTGAAAAAGTGAAATGATGTCAAATCCAGCAATATTGCATGGATGGATGACAGAATTGTGAATTAAGAAGGGAAGGCAGTATACAGGTGTTTAAAAAACATTTTTTTGGCTCAGAATAATGCAACAGTGTGAAATATACCTAATTTGGGGTTTCCAGCAATTTATCTAGTCAAAGTGTTTTCTGGTTGCATCCAGCTGATGGTTTTATAGGGATGTGAAGTCTTGATGTGGCTAGGTAGAACTGATGAATATTAGGGAATTACCTTCCCTTTT
>NW_009660337.1:0-1454 GCF_000708025.1 Charadrius vociferus | reverse complement strand
AAAAAAAACCCAAAAACAAACCAAACCAGGAAATAACTTGGCCCAAAGTTTATGGAGCCTGAAGTCAGCAAGTTTCTACGGCAAAGGCCCATCCCATACCAGCTGATGACTCCCGAAGGGTATGATGGACTTGCCCAAAAACTAGCTGTAGTGCCATGAAGAACCCTAGCGGTGCGATGAAGACTTGACAGCCAGTGTCCCTTGTCATCTGTGCTGCACACAGGGATCCTGGCCATGCCATCTGGACATACGCATGTTGGCACATCTGCGTATGCCAATTCCGTGTGTGCCAATACAGTCTATGCATCAGATTGTGTGAATGCATGAAAATCAACACATTTTTTTGCAAATAAATACCACCCCATCCATACAATCTCACACTGAGTTTTACTACACTAACTTCCCTACATCGTATTGTTTTCCCAGCTTGCTTTAGAAAGTGGAAAGGTGCCTAGCTGTATAGACACAGCTTCAGAGTTCCTTTTCTTTTTGCTTTTTCAGCTAGGAGAGGTATAGCAAAAGCAAAGTAAACCAATAAGGGTAAACCACAGTGCTGATACTAATTTTGTGGTTGCAAGCTTAAGAAAAGATATGCAAAATGAGATGGCTATGCCAGCCCCATGCTGTCCTGTTTCTCTCAAACTTAAAGCACTAGGGGAGAAAGGTACATACATGAAAGCAACTCAAAACCTCAAGAAGGATAAGACTTTGCAAGTCTTGACAAAGCCAAAACCCCGTTTTTCAGAGTTCTATCATACAAAGACATTTTTAATAGACCAGAGGCTAAAATGGTGAGCAGAAAAAAGAAACCCACATATTTAAATAGCTATCATTTCAGACTTAATTAGCTGACCACAGGATAAATGCGAGCACTCCAACAACTCAGTAAAGAATAAAACTCGTTTCAGCAGCTGGTAGTCTTACAAGACTGATTGCCTGCAGGAAAATGGGTAAAAGATCATTCACACAGATGGTCTGACAGCAGCAATTTAAAACTCCTGATTCTCTAGCCAATGATTAATCCCCTGATATGGGAATATATACAGCCAGCCCATAAATCAGACAAGTCAGCAATAGAAACAACACAGGAAAGCATCAAAGATCAAGCCAAAAACACATAGAAAATTGGTCAGATACACCTTCAAAACCAAAAGAAAACAGGAGAGGTGTTTTCAACTTTTCAGATTAAGTGAAAGCATGTCTATAAGTGTAATCAAACCAGAGTTAACACATTATTACTGATCAAAATCTGAGGAACAGAGAATCACAGACCACAAGTGACTCACAAACCAATGACTCGGCCTTCCAGAAAAATCATTCACGTAGCAGAAAAAAACACACCACCATCTTAAGCAGCGCCCCAAGCCATTCAGCACTATACTGATTTATACCAATGACAGATTTCATAACATTCGGGAAACACATGAAATTAGAATAGAATATTTCAGTTGGAA
>NW_009660336.1:0-1453 GCF_000708025.1 Charadrius vociferus | reverse complement strand
AAAAAAAACCCCACCACCAAAACCCCAGAAAACACACAGGCAACATGACCAGAGTCCATCTCTCCAGCATGGTGCAAACAGCAGGCATACACTACTGCCTCCTTTATCTCCTTTCTCAAACTGACCTTGTTGATCTGCTAGATCGTGAGGCCCTGTACCATATTTATGAAAACAGAGCGCAGGGGCAGACAGCTGACTTGCACTACAATGTCAGCAAAAGCCCTGCTTTTCACTTTGCCCACAAGGCTTCTATCGCTGACATGAAATCTGAGTCTTATGAACAAGACATTTGAAAAGTTTGTTCAAGGAGAGGTGCACCAACTAGTAGTTGTTAGTATGGCCACTTACAGCACCAGACAAGAGCTCCAAGAGTTCAATTTACCACATGCCTTACAATTACAGAGAATATAAATTGCGTACACTCTGCATTAGCGACAGGGCAAGCAACAGCAACAAGAAGTACTGTCCTCCTTCACAGTGCACAGAATTTAGCTGGTCATCTAATCCTATCGCTTTCTCTAACAGTGAAACATCTGAGGTGGGTTCAGCACCAGTTTTAAGGGTTTCAGATCAGTTAACCTTGATTTTATACCCAGAAACATGTAACTGACCAAATGACAGAGGTAAACCAGTACAGTTCTTTGAAGGTGTTAATGAAGACATGCTTGAAGTGAAGCTTGTTCATGTAACTCAACTGCCCTTTTAAAGAGGCTTGGACAAAGCCCCTGGCAATAAACTATCGAGAAACTCAGTAGTCATGGGATCTGTGGCAAATACCGCTGTTATCCACTTGGAACTGCTTAACAGAAGGACAAACAGAATCAACAGTTCTCAATGTGACAAACAATTAACATGCGAGGGGGATCAAAGTCATGTCAAGTTAAAGGCGTTTAATGTATTCACCCAGTCTCTGGAAAAACAGTTTGAAAGTAAGATGACAAAATTTGCAGATGGCACATTTCTAGGTTAGAAAAAGACAAGATGGGGAAGAAAAAAAGTGTATGGTCAAGTGGATGACACACTACATTTTGTTTTGATGAATATGACCATTTGCACCAGTTTAAAACATGACTGTGTTCTAGACCTCTACAGCCTTCAGGATAAGGGCACAGCACTGTAAAAAACTAGATGAAATCATCACTATATGGTAAGAAATAGAAAGATGGGACATCAGAAGGAAATGGCAATAATACTTTTATTATTGCTACGTAAGTCAAAGGCTCACTGTTCAATGGAATATAGTACGTACTTTTGGTTTCTCCACCTTAAAAAGCTAAGCAAAGGACACGTGAATGAGTAAACAGTAAAAAACTATATTATCAATAAAAAGAGGAATATAGAAACAACAAGCTTCATGGAAAAGATATACTTGATAGAAAAGGTTTCAAAATTATGTTACTAGTATTGAGAAATGAATACATGTTTTTTACTACTGCTAGTTTTCTTTCACACA
>NW_009660335.1:0-1452 GCF_000708025.1 Charadrius vociferus | reverse complement strand
CTTTTATAGGCATTGCTAAGTTTATGCCTTTTTTAATTCCTTACCTCACTTAAAATGTAAGCAACAGTGAAGTTAACAGCTTCTTATAATTAAACTAGAACTTAATATTTAAATCCTGAAAAAAAGCATATCACATTATAATGGTCTGTATTCTGCATTGGCTGCTGTCCAGAACTAAGAACACAAACAAAATCAGCTTTGTGACATATGCCTAATAGAAGGGTGCTCTTGGATTATTTCACACCTATGTTCAAGTTTATATGTGCCACTGGCCAGCTCTATAACTAATATTCAGTCTCATAAAAACTTTGTATCAGGACTAAGTGACATATACGTGAATATTTGTGTGTAGCTAGGTTAAAAAATCTGATGTACATAATCTGTGAGCTGCTGTCCAATTTAGTAAAAGATCACTGGATGCTTCATTCTATTTATCAAAGCCTGGTTTTAATTTACACAGATTTCAGCATGGAATCTGTTGAAGCATAAAAATACATAGTCTGAGCCAAGTAATAGAATCATTGCTTTGTTTTTATAGTCATTTCCCATACAGATCATCACCGAATTTAAAGTTCACTCAAGTAAAAACAGATTAAAAACTAACACGCTTGGCCCCCTGATACTAAGAAAATTATACGAAATACTGAAGTGAGAGGAGCCTGTGTAAGCGAGTATAACAATGTCACTGGTTGAAATTGGATGTTTAACATGTGTTTCATCTTCCAGCTCCAACTGAAATACCTACAGATGTGAGCGTGAAAGTTTTGTCATCTTCTGAAATGTCTGTTTCTTGGCACCATGTTACTGATAAGTCTGTGGAAGGATATCAGGTGAGTTTAGAGAAGATACTGTATATCTTCTCATTCATTTAATTTCAGTAGTTAAATGCAAGATAATTCCTACTCTAGCATTCTGTCTCTTAGGGTTCACTTCTCTGTAGTTGTAATTTTCTGTACAGATTTCACATTCTGAGAAACAGATTCTTTTTAACGCTATGTACTTCATTACTAAAACATATTAACGAATGTACGTGCTCACTATTCAACAGAAAAAAGGCATCATTATTTCGTAACAGAATCTGATCTCTTTATGTTACATAATTGAATGCCTATCTCTACCTTCTCAGAACATATTGAAATTAAGTTTTGGGTGTAATTGTCAACAAGGACATGAAATTGTAGCTAACTCATGGCTCATTTAAATTTTCAGCAGTTATTAATATGTCACCCACAAATCCTATAGTAAGTGGGACCAGGTGACAAATGCCCAGAATCCAGTATAACAGAGACAGTGCTATTGTGCAGACAACAATGTGTTGTTCATAGTTTCTACTCTCCACATGAAAATGAGCTTAAAGTTATGTTCATCTGGTCCAAGATTAAGTGTTACTACCAGTAAAAATTGTTCTTGTCCTTGTACAGTGATAACAACAGCCACAGGGTGGGTGCAATC
>NW_009660334.1:0-1451 GCF_000708025.1 Charadrius vociferus | reverse complement strand
GGGGAAAAGTCCCAAGAGATATCGGAAAAATTTCTGTGGTGGTGGTTTTATGGCTTTAACTTTTCTTCTTAGCTTATCCCCCACAATTTGAAATACCTTTCTCTTCAAATAGGGTTATAATGGAAACTGTATCTTAATTCTAGGGCATCACTATGAAATTTACATTAATGGAAAAACTGAAGTGCTGTGTTATTGTTTTTTCCCAAATGGTCTTTTGTCACAGCAAGACGTCCAATTAGGAATTGTATGTTGGCAGGTAAGGAGCAAACAGTCCTCTTCAGATTCACCTGTGCTTGTTTTCAGAGCAACAGCGTATTTTGCTGTTTTTTCCTTTTTTAGAACAAGAAGAAAGAAAAGATTAAAAAAGGTATCTAGAACTTGAACATTGTTCAACTAACAGAAAATGATAAAAGGCTGATGAATGTAGAAACTGACTTTGAGTTCAAAAGTATTTGGAAGAGGTGTGAATACAGATAACTAGAGGGAAGGAGTGGTGTCTCTGCACTAGATTTGAATGACTATCTATCTGCTTTTCAGGCATGCTCGTGTAGTATGGAGTCTATAACAGAATACCACACTGCTACAGAGAGAAGTCATTGGTCCTGAAAGAATCACAGACCTTGTTAATGTGAGTAGGCGTGCACCCACTCTCTCTTTTTGGGACTGAAGGCAGAACAGATTAAGTACCTTTATCTAATGAAATATCTGTAGGTGGTAAAGGATTGCCACTGGAGGCATTTAAAAGAATGGTCTGGCCTGTGCAGGCGTAATTCAGATAAAATCAGATCATTAAAAGCCTGTTTTATTGAAATACGAGAATTAGTGTGGGAAAGGCAGGAGGCAGAGTTATGAAAGTGATTTTGAAGGTAGACAGAGACAGTTTCTCAAGTACTGAATTTATTGTAGAGGCATACAAGAGACTGTTGATTGGGAAAATGACCATATTGCTTGATTTCTACTGTATTCAAGAAAATCCACATTTGCCCACAGATCTTGTAAATGAAAATTATTAGACCAAGAGCATTCCAGACTTTTATCTGAAGGAAACTGAGTCTAGTCAGTAACCACTGATTCAGCAGTCAAATGAAAAACCTATGCAAAAACATTTTCCTTAGAAAACCTATCGTTGTCCCAGAAGCGTACAGATTAGATCCAGAACCTAAGTTTAAATAGTACTTCGATCCAATTATGTTTGAAGAAATTTTTCCTGTTGACTTTAGAAAAGTATTAGGGAATAAATAGTTATCTGCTCTTTTCAGACTCTTCCCTTCATTGCGGTATTTAGCTGTGTCTACTTTAGAAACAGTGGAAGTAAGAGAATAAAAACAAAAATAGCTTGGCATTATTTTTCATCGCAATATTTCATTGGAGATTATTTACCCGACAATACATGTTCTGAAAACAAAAGTTGATGCATTTGGGTTCCAATTAGACAATTAAATCTTTTCTTT
>NW_009660333.1:0-1451 GCF_000708025.1 Charadrius vociferus | reverse complement strand
GGAAAAAAAAAATTATTTATTAATGTGCCCTTAGTCTGCAGCTCATGCTACTTATAAATAGTCTCACTGTTTAAACTGCAGGTTTTGCCTCCTACGGTGATGCAGAACAGTTTATCCCTTCTCACAGGCAGTGAGTCATTCCTGAGGAATATGGTTTTAGGGAAGCAATGGGATGTAACAACTTTGGTGCTAGAACACACCCTGCAAACACATCATCTGCCATCATCTTAACACGCTGCTGTGACTTTATCACTAACATTTTGGACTTCTTAAACTTACTGTGTGTCCTTGAAAGGTTTTAACAGGACGATCACAGCCAAGTCTGCATACATGAATGCACATGTCAGTGCTGCAGGAGGCAAACGTAGTGTTGTTCTGCCAGTCTACATCCAGAGCAGGAGCTGTGAAGTACAAACAATGAAAGGAACATCAGCAAAGAAACAGTTATCCCAAATCATTTTCCTCCTGTCACCCATCTGGATAAAACGGACTAAAAGCTAATTCTTGGCCTGTCACCTGCAACCAGTTACAGGGATGATAGGGATGGACAGAAGGGCACAAATTATTTTTTCTCTTGCAGTGGGTAATCTGGATGCTTTGCACGGCACCTCTTTATAAGAATCTTTTGGGTAAAGTTACATAAGAGGGGGCAAAACAATGTGCCTCCACCCTCCCTGCTCCCAGCTGGACACTGCTCTTGTGCCATCTCTACCACTCATTCCTCTGTAAGCCAGCTCAGCGAAGCACCTGGAAGAAAACTAATCCAGAAAAAACGTGGAAAATTTCATCTGGGTTAGAAAAAATGCTCCTGTGAATGCCAAGCACAACACATGGGAGGGAGAAGAAGCAGGTGGCCATCATCCTTTGCACTGGCTTTAGGCAACCACGGATACAAACCTATTGTTCTGTGCAGACACATGGATTAATAACACCTACATTCAGTTTGATTTAGTTGGGGATTGATAAAGCTGATCTGAAATGAGAGGAAGAGCTTCTATAGAGGGTTTGGCATTAATTGGGACTGAAGTAATGAAACTTTGTACACAGACAGCACAGGAACATATAACTAGTGCCTGTGTGCAACACACACACTTTGCAAAAAAGCGTGGAAAAAACCAACAACCCAACCCCGCTGTTACAGCATGTCACTGCAGACTAAAAGGATGCGCAGGAGTAGGAGGGAACTCCTGACATATAGCTTGCTTGTGTTTCTATGACTGCTGCTTGGTTTTTTCGCTCAGGAGAGAGTTTAGCTGCCCTCCAGAGGATGACATAAGACTTGCTAAAATACAGAAATCTTCATTCTCGGCACACTCCTGAGAGAAGCAAGTGTGTCAGAATGAGACCAGCATATACGAAGCAAAATTGTATCTCTTTCTGGCAACAATACAAATTTAGCATTTAAATGAAGCCAAGAAATGCCTTATTCAAATACGTTCAGATAAATACTT
>NW_009660332.1:0-1438 GCF_000708025.1 Charadrius vociferus | reverse complement strand
CCCCTGCCGCAGCCGACACGTGCCGGCTGACACATCCCCAGCAGCAAGCTGCTTTCTACACACAGAGGTGTGCTTAGTTCCCATGACTGCGCAGGGTGGGAGGGAGTGTGGCGCTCTGTCGGTCTCTCTTCTACCCGTCCATCACTCCCCGAGGCCTCGGTCCTGCTAAGGGCTATGCGTCAGGTTAGGTGCGGCCTCAGGTCTCGGCAAGTCTGGGCCCGGGTGCCAGGGACCAGGTGGGAAACGGCTCGTCCTCTCCTGGGCTCTCAGTTCTGCTTCTTACCGCTCCTCCTGTGGAAGGGAAGAGGCTCTTCTGGCTACATAAGCGGCCCACGGCAACTTTTCCACCTGGGACTTGACAAAGGCTCCAACGCAGGTGCGGGGGAACTGCCTTTTGAGCAGGCTCAAAGCCTTCCTCATCATTTTCTCGGCCAGCTTCGTGCGCTGCATACGATAGCAAACCTGCTCAGGAAAAGCGAAAGACCTTCATCTGCTCTAGTTGCCCAAGAGACTGCAGGAGTGTGCCCGGGGCTGGAGATGCCAGGGATATCCCCTGCAACTGGGGAAGGCATCCAGCTCCGTCCCCCAGGAGATCCCTCCAGGCCTCCCGGTCTCTTTACCTCCCCTTTGAGGCTGAAGAAGGTGGCCTCTTCAAAGCGGGCTATCGCCCTCGCTTTCTTCTCTAAGGAGTTCCTCAGGACCTCTGCTTCGTTCAGCTTCACGAGGGCCTGTGCGCAAGCACACAGAGAGCAGGTGAGCGTGGGTGCAGAGCCCATGGCCACCCTTGTCCTCCCCCCCTGCCTCTGGCATCAGTCTTAAGAGGGCCTGTTTCTCCCCTGGTGCTGCCCGCCCACACACCATCACAGCGGCTCAGAGCACAGGCACCAGGGATCCTTCTGACCGCCTACCTGGGCACGGTGGCCTGTGTCTCTTGCCTCAGAAGAGGCAAACTGGAGGAAAAAGTCGGGGTCTGACCCCAGCAATTCCCTTGCAAGGCCCTGTGAAGGCATGCCCTATTGCAACGGCAAAGGAGTCCTGCCCACAGCCAGGCGACCGAGGGGACGCTGTGCACAGTGGGTGCGTGCAAGCGCAGCAACTCACCATGTAGCTGTTGGAGACATGCAGGTAGGCAGCCGCACACTCCAGAAGATAGAAGAAGGCTCTGGCAGCATCGCCCATTGCCAGGTAGTGGCGAGCCAAAGGCACAAGCACCGATTCCACGATGGCTTTGCATTCACATGAGCCTGCACCGTGGTGCTTCCCCTCGGTCCTGCTGGGCAGCTCAGTTGTCTGTTCGCTCTTTGCCAGCAGTCGCTCTGCCACACTAGTCAGAGGAGAGTTCCCAGCGGAAGAAGAGAGCAGAGAAGACACAGGCATCAGCTAGACTGCTCTTTCCTCCCCACAGAGACGACGGCATCCAAAGCCCTTTGTTCAAAGC
>NW_009660331.1:0-1450 GCF_000708025.1 Charadrius vociferus | reverse complement strand
CCAAACCCTTTTCAAAACAGTGACATAAAATAAGTCTTTAGACCGATGAGTATCTATTAATGACGGGAATTACTGCAGTTCCTTGGAAAACATACGGGCTAATTTCTTTAAACTCTTAGAGACAGGAACTCCTCTTCATTCAAGAGTCTGCTGCTATAGGATGCAGCAGGTTTCCTTAACATTTTACATTGAAAGACTTCAGAGGTATCTGTAACACAATATGATTAGACAAACCCATAAGCTTTTCCCACACTTACAGATCTCACAGTGATGCTGGGAAAGTATCCATTAACCACAAGGTGAACAGAATCCTGGAGGACAGAGGTACGAAACTTCTCTAACAAATCACGCTTTGAGCCCAGTCCATAAAGCAGGATATTGAAACCCAAGCTGCAGAAAAGTGAGCAAATACACCAAATCAAAACAAGCCTTCATAGTGGTTTTCTAGTCTGATCCGCAGGCACGATTTCAAAGCAAAATTAAACTATTCTCATATCTCTTGCTTATCCTAATTGTTCCACAGAGAAACAGGCAGGAAAGCATAAAGAGAACGTGGTAGGGAATCACAAAGCTTTGTTCATTTTTGAGAATCAGGAAAAGCATCATCTTGACCAGAAAGCAGAGTATCAGGTCATTCAAATAGCATTGGGCAAAGGTAAGGTGTTCAACAACTGTCATTGACTTCAGTATCAACTATGGATTTGTTCGTTCTACCCTGCCACGTACTTCTCTAACCATTTGCCCAGATCACTGAGAACTCATCCTCTTGTAACTCTTCAGCTTTCAAAGCTAATGTCTTTTTCACATGCTCTGCCACTCCCCATGGACCCCAAATTTCTTCATACTCCACTCCCTTGCAAAGCTTCCAGGAGGCTTTCTCCTCACCAACATCTGCTCTTGCCTCAGCACTTAACTTCAGAGCTGGTGACCTGCCTTCTCTAAGGTGTTTCAGAATCTCACAGCTCTCTGCAGTTCTCCATTTGCTTTCCTGGATGCTTACTCTTTTCTCCTTCCCATGAAGATATACGTGAACCCAGATAAAATTTATACTACAAATGATTCCAACACCATTAAGGTTTCTTCATGCATAGATCATTAGGCACCATAGGCACTCAAAGTTCACTGCTACACCACTGGGGATAGCCAAATACTGAAGTAGTGGGCTACTCACTACCAACTACGCTGCTGTAAACAAAACTGATTGTTCACTAAGGACACTTTTCTCATCATTCATGTTCCCCATTTTCTCATTATTTATGTTCCCTGTTTTTGAATGCCCTCTAGCTTGGTTTACAGAGGTGCAGACAAACTAGCAAGGCAGAATGCAACTTCATTTCACTTCAGGCATTCAGTTCAAGAAGTTAGTCAGATATGATTTGGTCTACAGGAAACATTGTACTACATTAATGTCACCTAATTTTAAACTTAAGCAATCAATCAAAGAAAAAAA
>NW_009660330.1:0-1448 GCF_000708025.1 Charadrius vociferus | reverse complement strand
TTTTGTGGAGACCCACTTTTCAGTGCAATTTCTAGAGTGCTGGTAATTAGCAGCATATAAGTCGAAAAGAGTGAAAGAGTTCTTACGAAGTCAGCACTTTCCTCCAAGTTTCACAAGCCTGAATCCAAGAAGTAATACTTATAAAAATCCAGGTTTTGGCCTTCAGCATGGTCATCTGTGATACTCCACAGCATCTGCGTTGCATGGAGCTGTGGGATTACAGGATTGCAACCCTTTAGGATCACGAGGGTTGACACTAATCCATACACAACAAAATCCACTTTAGGTCTCTGAGTGAAAAATAGACACCTCCCATCAATTCACCACAGATGTGTCTATTGCTTAAAACATTTATTTGTTTTCTAAGGAGAAGCAGGAGACTTTTTTTGATATTTATGCTCAAAGAAATCTTTTGCCTTGTTGGAGCTGGAGAAAAAACAGGAAAGGGCATAACTGAGATGAAAGCCAGTCTAGGTAAAATCAGATGCATATCCTAGATAAGTGAAGCTCTTTCATTGTGGAAAGCATAATAAGGGCTTTCAAGAACCTGGATGCTTTAACATCTGAAGAACCATTGCTCCGTGTGCTAGCTGATGACAGTCTGAAGAGGCAAGATAATGAGATCCCATCAGTGGGATCTTTGCTTGATTGAAGTGAAATGATAACACCTGGTCCAGCTGGAGAACCTTCTACATGTCTACCAGTAATATTTCAGCATATGTTTCTTCCTGAATATCAGTATTTCGCTTGCGTTTTCATGAACAACAACTACTGATTGTTGTTACCATGTTATCCTCTTGGTTGAAAAGAGGATGGTGTCTGTTGCTACGTGATAACACATCTAGAGTGAAGTATGTAAGGGGAATCCTGTAGGCTAAATACTAATACATCTCTGTCATCTGAGAATCACTTGTCCTTCAGCTGTACAAGGGCAGCTGGTCTTCTCCCCTCTCCTTGTTTATACTGGGGGAGAAGGTTTACTGCCATTTCTCGGTCTGTTCAGGTCAGTTCCAGGATCAATAAGGCTTATTATTAGAAGATACAAGATCAATAAGGAGGGTTATTGTTAGAAGTGTTACAGAAAAGGAAGCAATAAGGTTCAAAAGCCAGAGCACAGGGAAGTTGGGAAGAAGAGACCATGAGGTTGTTACTTTGCCATTGATGTCATTATGAAACTTACTGTCAAATGGCAGACACATATGGAGACTGGGCTTTTATTGCTCTTACGGCTTCTTTAGATTAAAGGAAATAGGCTGGTACTTTTGTGTGTGGTACTGTGCGGTGCTGTGTGTAGCGTGCAGGCAGTCCCCCATTTCTGGTGTCCCAAGAAATGTATGCAGTTGCTCTTCTTGGTGAGTATAGGGCCTCTGCAAGGAAGACTTTTCACCCTGATGGTTTTTTTTCTTCATCAAGTTGCTTTCTTTTGAGGAAAGAGACCTTTTTTTTTT
>NW_009660329.1:0-1448 GCF_000708025.1 Charadrius vociferus | reverse complement strand
TTTTTTTTTCTTCTTTCACTATAGATTCTAACTGGCTCATTTTTTGAAAATTAAGATTTTGGTCAGTGACTTAAAGTTGTGCTTGGTTTGCAGCTGTGCCGATTCTGCGTCTATCTCTAGTAAAGAAGGCATAATAGTCATTAGGATGTAATTGAACATACCTGTCTTAGCCTCCTTTAGCTGTACTTAACAGTCTGGCAGCACTCCAGAAGTTGTTCAAGGATGCCCGAAACATTCTTGATAAATGCTGTGAGCAGACAAATGCTTACCAAGTCTTCTAGTGTATAACTTGGAAGTGGTGTGAAATGCCACGTGTCTGAGAGAGTGCCTCACCACTGTATTTTCTCTAAGACTAAGAGGAAGAAAATCCAGCCTTTTCCCCTCATTCTTCTGGCTGAAATCCGAAATAGTTGGAAACTGAACTCTGGTGATGGGTTAAAGCTGTATGTGAGATGCTTTGGAACAGATGCCCAAGTTTCAGGCAAACAATGGATTAACACAACATGCCAAATCTGCTGCTATTTGATGTCAGGCTAATTAGCACTTGCTATATATCAGTGTATTAAAGACACTTGATTTGATCCTACTGGTGGACAGCTGAGTTATGTGGTTCACTGTTTCGATGCTAGTGTCACCTTAGGTAAGGTGGCCTTCTTTCACAATCCCAGAGGAGGGAAGGCTGTAAAAGGTAAACAAATCAGTTTGGAAGACAAGTGTATGTTGGTAGATAATCCACGTCTGAAGGCAGCTACTTTTATGTCCTTCTGCTGTACCTTACAGTAAGATCTGAAGCCTGTACACCTCCTCTCCAACGTGCTCTGGGGGTGGTTCTAAAACTGAATTTCAATAGAGCTGTATATGTGAAATTGAAACAGATTTCTTGTTGTGAAATAAATGGTGTGTTGCAGCATAATGTATTACAAATATATCACTGCTTAGAGATTTTGATATTTGCAGTCTGAAAGCTCTGATATTTGCTTACACGTGTGCCAAGACACTCTGGTAACTTTAATAGTATATATATATGCTACATGTATAGTTCTATTCTCCCTTAAATCACACAAGCAACTTAAAATACCTTTCCTTTTTAAGGGTCAAAGTGTGTATTGTGTAGAGTTCACTGAGACGACAGTCTTGTCAGAATATTGAAGCCAGAGGCATTTTCAGATTGGAATGGATTCAGCTAATCAAATAACAGTGCTGACTTTTCTGACACTGAAAAATTATGATATATTGTAGTATAAATTGGACCTTGGCTCAGTACTGAATAGCACTCATAATTGACCTTGGATCATCTAATTTTTGTAGGAGTGTGTGAGGAAGAAGAACTCCGTATTTGAGAGCAACTCTTTATCAGAGGTTTGGAAGGTTTCCGAGCAGGTGGGGTGTAGGAGGGCAACAATTATATAATACTTGTTATCCATAAAGTGTATACGTTATATATTTTT
>NW_009660328.1:0-1449 GCF_000708025.1 Charadrius vociferus | reverse complement strand
TTGGCAGTGAGAATTCTCGCCTTGCAGCTGAGGTTTACAAAGATATGCCTGAGACCAGCTTTACTCGCACAATATCCAATCCTGAGGTGGTTATGAAACGACGGCGACAGCAAAAACTAGAGAAGAGAATGCAGGAATTTCGCAGTTCTGATGGCAGACCAGACTCAGGTACTTAGGATTTCTTCTGATTAAGTTGTAAACAGTAAACTGTTTACAGAGAGAGTATTTGTAAGGCCAGCAACTCCTGTAAATTTGAGTTAATATCTGCTTTCTCCAACATTTTTTGTACTTCATGGCTAATTTATGATGTAATTGAATGAAGGACTTGTGGAGGTAAGATTCCACAGGAGTGGGTTCTGTAACGAGTGCGAGTCAAAGCTTTCAATGATGGGCAAATTGATGGGAGAAAATATGCTCATTGATCTTGCTAATGGTGCTAAACTGAGAAAGAAGGAAGGACAGAATTAGACTTATTAAACTGACAAACTGAGGAAGTCTTCTGAAATAGATGTCACTCACTTTGCGAAGAACAAGCTGAATGACCTGAATGTAAAAATGCAATCAGTAGCACAAATGCAAAATGGCAAGGAGTGATTGTTCAGGTCTGCATGAAGGGTTCTGGTAGATCTTGTGAATACCAACAGTCAAGTATTTCATATTCTTGGTTGAAGGGGGTAAAAATCATAGCGGTTGTATAAACATCAGCGTTAAATGAACGAATGAAGTGATGTTAGTACTAATAAAACCTCAAGTGATATATTCTGTCCATGGAAGAGCAGTGAAGGAGGAGTTAAGAGGTGTAGAAAACATCTGTGGGAAATCTTAAGTGGGCTTTTTAAAGAGAGGGGAGATTCTTGAAGGTCAGCACAAATTTGCTGTCAAGTTGTGGAAGGTCAGTTCTTCATCCAGTCATTGTCACTGTTTCATTTTAACTTCAGTTAATATTAAGAACAGTGAAGCACTGGGGAAAAGGCTTGCTTAGAGAAATTAGGAAGACATCACTGGAGGTTTTTACCAGTGGCGGAGAAAAATTTGTTTCAGGGATGTTACATAACTTTTCTTGTATTAGTGGATTGACTAAACGATTTCTGAAGGGGTTCATTCTTATATTCAGTTAGAAATATGATGAATGGCTGCATGTCTGTCTCTTTAGCATTGTTAATTAAATTTTGTTTCCAAGGTGGGACACTGAGAATTTATGCGGACAGTTTAAAACCAAATATACCGTACAAGACAATCCTGCTGTCCACTACAGATACTGCAGATTTTGCAGTTATTGAAGCACTGGAAAAATATGGTCTGGAGAAGGAAAATCCCAAGGATTATTGTATTGCTCGTGTAAGTGGAGTTACTAAGTCACATTCTTCTCAAGCTGCTTATTTGATTTTGTTCCTTGCAGTAGCTTTAAAACTAAGTGGAAAGACTCTGGTAGTTCTGTGACTAATTTTT
>NW_009660327.1:0-1447 GCF_000708025.1 Charadrius vociferus | reverse complement strand
AAACCACCTTTAAGAAAGTACAAAACCCCCACCTCATATGGGAGCCCTAAAAGGCACATATAATACTCATGGATAATTATTTGTGAGAAACAGAGTACTTGCAAAATATAAAAAAGAGAGTAGTGATGTTTCCAAATAGTTGAAAGGTGAATGGATGAATAGTGACTGGGCTGAATCTGCTGAATTTTTGCTCCCTGTCAGGACAAGCCTCACTAGATGGCACTGTTACATACACATAGACGGCACTGCAGGGTTTATTTCCCTTAATGTACAAGAGAGTTTATAGTTTAGGGGGAAAGAAAAGTCGCCTTTTTGCAGTTGACTGTTGGCATTTGTCTTTCTAGGGTGCCCTCTGAACTGCAAATGTTTGAAGGAGTTAATTGTTAAGGCAGAGATGCTCTCTGACAGACAGGTAAAATATCTGAGTACAGACATGGTCTGAATGTTGTAAATTGGACAAGTGGCATCTAGACTATACCAAGCATCGCTTTTCATTCACGTGTAAGGCTCTGATATCTGTTACTATACATACTATTACTTTGCAACATTTTCACGTGCTATATATCTTAAATTTACTTACATTCAATTTCAGCTATGTTAATACCCACAGGTGAATTTTGAGACGCTAACTTAGTGGTTTGGGTAATTGCAGGGAGTGCCAAGAAATTAGGAATTCAGGCTAAGCAGTTATGATAACGAAGTCCTTGGGAAAGCCCAATAGTGTGAGTATCCCCAAGGCTTCCACACTGCAAAGCTGTGGGACCTGATTTTTGGTCAATATACCAAGGTGTCCCAGGCAGTCAGCCTCCTCCCCCATGAGACAGTGTAGTGGACAGAAGATGGAGCACATCATATTTACAAGTCCTTGGGACACTGCTTTAGATTGATGTAAATATACAGATGCAAGCAAGTTTTAAAGGTACAGACACATATTATGAAAGCAGGCAAAATAATGATAGCATTCCTGAAAATGAATGGAAGCTGGATAAAGCGTCATAACACAAACTTGTCTACATTAAGAAGCATCAAATCAGTGTCTGCAAGGAGGAGGGCAAATGTTCTGGCAGCAAGAGCTATTATAAGAAAAAAAGCAATGCAATTTAAAGCAGATGTATTACCTGGTTCCAAGTACAACCCATTGCCAAGACTAACAAATCTAGAAATAATGAATAAGCTGCTTAAGTTATTTATATGCGACTAAGTAGTTTGGGAAAAGAGAAATAGGCTTTCATTCTACTCTCTTTTACTCTGTTTAAATTGATTGATGTGTCGGTATTGGTTCTGTTATTGTAAAGCATAAGCAATTCAAACAGATGAGACCCTTTCTTACCAGAGACTCTAGTCTCCAAAACCCTGGGGAACTGGTCCATGTTGACAGAGGAGAACCAGGTCTCTAGTTTGAGGATGCTGTGCGCTGCGTAATTCTGTTGCATAGGTAAGACCCCCC
>NW_009660326.1:0-1446 GCF_000708025.1 Charadrius vociferus | reverse complement strand
TGAGATTGTCTCTCATAAAACCAGGACCAGAAAGTGCAAATGAAAAACAGATTTTATGGTGAGATGAATGGGCAATACGTTGTAATTTCTTTTTGTTTGCTTATTTTGTTTTTTATTGATGTTTAAGAACGTCCAGAAGAAGGTAAAAATCAAAGAACTTGAAGTAAAGGGGAAAAATCAGTGGGTTTCTGCTTCACTATGGCACTCTGTCTTTCCTTTATGACACTGGTTGCTCAATATGTTGTTAAAGCATCACCATCATCTCTGAACTGGCCTGAAAAAATGTTAAGACTCCCTTCTCTGCACCTTTTCTTTCCATGTAATGTTTTCATTGGCTTCTCCATCTGATTCATATCTTGTCACCTAATCTAGAGACCTGCTGTGTGAAAGGACACCAGCTCACTGACGCTGACTAAATCTGTTCTGCCTGAGCCTGAATAGACAATAACCCAGCCCAGTGAAGTGAGCTAGGGTACAGCACATCAGCTGTATCACTGATCTGGATGGTGACAGGCATCTTTCTTTGACTGCCCAGCTACCCTGTATTCTGAGAATGTCAACAAAAACACATATTCCCGATCTCTACTCTCCTCTTTCTCTTTTGGGACCTGGTGTGTTTTGTCACATTTAGAACTGAATGACAGAAATAACCTTTTCCTCCCACTAAGAAGGATGGCTTGACACAGAAAATTGACCTGTAGTCTTCTGTCTGAAGAAGGGACTTTGTGATGACAAAGGGACAGTGGAAAAATACTTTGTGCCTTTTTTAATATCCATTTTTAATACCTATTCTCTGTATTTCCAAACTTTGACGTGAATTCTAAAATGTTTGACATGCTACTGATGAGCTAAGGTTTCTCCACTTTAAAACTGGAAATGTGTTTCAGTTTGTTGTTGTGCACTAACAGGTCCCACCATACACCTCTGACTCTCTGGCCTTATCACTCATTGAAATGAAAGAAAAACACAAGTACTCTTAATTTTTGCTCACCAAGAAGATGTGAGGCACAGTCAAAACACAATGCATGCTTCTGCCACAACATTTCCTTCTCTGCAGATACTTTGTGATCTGCAAAGGAGTGGAGAAAGCAAGACTGTAAGGGATGATCATCATTTTCAAGAGTCACCTTCTGAGGAAGTCCAAGCAGTGGTACACAATCTCATGGACTGATACAGACTGTGTCCAGCAATGTTTTGTATGAGGTTTGGTTCCAGCGTGCTCATTGAGGGCATTATTGAAACATGGAAAATTTTATTTTTTTTTAATTAACATTTTTAGCAAGAGTTTGATGTGGAGTTGGAAATGTCCATCTATCAGTGAAGTTGCTCTTCATGGGGCTTTGGCTAGTGGTTCCCGAGAATCTGTAGCAATTGGCATTGCTTTAATCTATACATTCCACACTGTCTTCAGTCTCTGTTCATGAGCTGATATCTCTATCAAACATA
>NW_009660325.1:0-1444 GCF_000708025.1 Charadrius vociferus | reverse complement strand
AAAAAAAAGGGGAAGACTTCATCAGAGTGAGAATTTTGGCAAATCTGGAAAAAGAACCATCAGTCAGTAATGCTCACGGTTAGCTTGGGTGGTAGGAGTAGCAATCTTAGCCTAGCAAATTCCCATGACATTTGACTGGAATGAAAAAGTAGACAAACATATTTCACTGTGGCTGAGAGATGATTTATTTTATCCTGACTTGCTCATCCAGTTCCTCGAAGGATTCTTGTCACCTTAACCAAAAGTGGAGGAGAAAGAACTGCCAGGAAAGCAGGGGCTCTACTTTGGGATCTTTACGTACAGAAAACCCTGGAAGCCTTGCATCAGTCATCTTTTATTTGTCCTCCCGAGATCTTCTGGGGCTTCAAGCTGACTAATTGAACCGGCCTCATTCCCAAACCAAACTGGAATCTCTGAAAAGATCTGGGATAAATTTGCACACATGAATGCTCCTCTTTCTCTTCCAGCCATGTCTCCTTTACCGCAGGAAACTCCTGAATTGATCTGAAAGATAGGCCTCCATTTTGTAATTGTTTTTTGAGTTGCCCAGGTTGTGAGATTTGAAAGGAGATGCTGTCTGGTTGCAGGAGAAGGAAGGCGACTAAAGAGCTACTAGATCCAGACACGCTTCAGACTGTGTCTGCTGGGGATGGGTGGAAAGAAGAGGATTGTCTGCCAGAAGAGGCGGAAGGGTTGATGACGTGGGTCTGCATTCCCAAATCAGGATGACATGTGCCATTGTGAACAAAGGGTGAGATGTGAAAAGGGGAAAGGCATCCCAGACAGGGATGCAAGTGTAGTGTATGGAGAGTTGTGGGAGTATGTTTGGGCATTAGAATGAAACAGGGAATCTGGATGAAACGTTACAGTTCATTTTTCATCCTGAAAGGCCAGCTTGAAGGCCTTCAAGTGGTCACCACCTTTGTCTCCTCCTCAAGAGACACTTTGCCCAAGTGGTTCTGAAAACCCCCTCTGTGAAGGTTGGGCCGCTAGGGCTCTGAATAAGCTGCACTTGAAGCTGAGGGGCAAAATGATGGATCTTGCATGACAAAAGTGCCACGGGCCAGCAAGCCTCTCAGAGCATTTAAGAGAAGTCTTAGGGATTCTTGAGATTGTGCCTAAAAGCTTGTGGTTTTGCAAAGCCATTGCAGGAGCCAGATACCACCAGAACATGGAAGTGCACTGGTTGTGGCCCTGTTCCTCCAGGAATTCCTGCTAGTCCAGCTACCCTGGCAGAGCCCCAGTGCCAGTGGGTCCTTGGGAAGATGAACCCGCTTTGCCATGCAGAGAGCCTGTAAAGTAAGGCAAAAGCATTTCCAGCCATGTCAATTCCTCAGCAACAGATTTCCAGTATTTTCCAGTTCTTCCTGCAGTTTTTCATGAAATTGGAAAGATTACAAATCTCCTTTTCAAATGCACTTTTCACGACTGCGTGAAAAAAAAA
>NW_009660324.1:0-1446 GCF_000708025.1 Charadrius vociferus | reverse complement strand
ACCTAAACCATCCTATGATTCTGTGATGACATCCTGGGAAAAATACCTCATTATCACACATAATTGTCATCCTGTGATCAGCTAGAACACCCAGAGCCTTCTGCTCCTCAGTTACTCCTCAACTACACAGATGTTTTTCGTACGGTCAGAGAGTCTTGCCTATTTTGATTACCAACTATTATCCCATTTCCATTACTGCCATCTGCAGAAGTATCCAGCTTTTTCTGTAGGGTACACGGGTGCTTCTTAAGATTGCCAAAGCCTCTCAAAATATGTCTCATCAGCAAATTAAGTCATCGCATTCCTTATTCTTCTGCCAAAACTACTCTTAAAACTATTAAGAAATTGAGCAGACCACAAACTTGAAACTTTCTTGTTTAATCTCTGCTTGAGCCACCTCATGACTCTTCTTACATTTACTTTATCAATCCAAATCATCTTCAACTAAGCTTCCTATAAGGTTTGGATCAAAATGCTTTACCGAACACCAAACAGATAAAGCCTATTGTGTCCCCTTGTCTGGTCTAACACTAAAAAAAAGACTACTTATATGATGTTCATTAAAACAGATTTTCCACCTGTCAAAATAGAACTTAGTTATACAGTATACAATAAGTAACAATTTTATAACTGTTCTCTTTCCTTGACATTCCAGATTCTTCTAAGGTTCACAAAGAAGAATTCAACCTTACATCTAAGATTTCTTCCAAAAATTTGTAGATTCAAAGTCCTCCACTGTTCAAAAAAGCTTGCAATACTATGAGCAACATGACTGATTTATGTAATTGGCTCAGCCTTTATTGTAATTTCACTGATTTAAGTAAGTTACCATTGCAAATAATCTTAAGAATGTTATTGCCAGAAATCTTTTGTACAGATTCATTAGCTTAAGGACTACATACCTTGTGAACATTGCACCGATAAAATAATTTGAGGAAAGGAAGGAGTTTATTCAGTCTTGCTTTTGAAAGAGTCATAATGCTAGTAAGTATCAACTGAATTCAGTTAAATATTTTTTCATACTAAGCATCTTACCCTTCTTCAGTTTGCGAACAGCTAACATACAATGGCTAGGAGATAAATCCCATATTCTTAAGGTTTTGTCATCACTTACAGTGGCACAAATAGGTAAATGAGGATGAGTAGCTAGACCCCAAACTTCCCCCTCCATGTGACCCTGAAAAAACACAATGAATCAGATGTCTTTGTATTTTAACTGCAATGTGAAATAATACATTTAACAAGTCTAAAAATAAACAGAGTGAGAACATGCATATTGTTAGAGAATAATAATATCTCAATAGAAAGACAGAACACCTGAAAAAAACCCTCACCCTGCTGCATACAAATAAAAGCACAAATTATAGTATTTATTACTAGAGAAAACTTTTCATTGAGAAATAATCCTCACACATATCTGTGTCAATGACATAGACGCACTTTTTT
>NW_009660323.1:0-1446 GCF_000708025.1 Charadrius vociferus | reverse complement strand
TTTTTTTTTTCACAGGATAAAACCCCATTACTATAAATGTAAGCAACATTAGTAATATAAGATGGTTCATAGGTCAAGGTTAGGAAGACTCACTATTCCTTTCCCATGACAGATCACTACCCACTATTGTAAGTAGTTACTGAGATCAGCAATAACGAATTCCAGTGTTGCAGTATTAGTCCTATTTGCACTGTAAGTATTACCCTTCTTGCTGATCTTCTTCTGCACTCTAAAAACATGTACCAGAACATGGCTAGAATATACTGAATACAGCATATTATCCTGTGTGTTATACAGAACTTAGCAGGCAGGATTTGGCTCACAGCTCGAGGCACCCAGAATCAGGCTTATGTCTAACTTCCGGCTGCAGTTGGTGGAGATCCAGTCCAGACTACTGAGCCCAGAGTCAACTCACCTGACTCGACATTAGTGTATACCTCTGTGTGAGCTGAGTTGCCTTCTAGACTGAACTGACTGTCCTGACTAGATGCCCATGGATTGTAACAGGAGGTTACACACCTATTGCATAGGTAGACACATCCTCTCCACTCTTAATCTCTGAGCTGAATCAACCTGCTATTTCTTTCCTCAAAAACAACCAACCAACCAAACAATTCCGTCACTATAATTTATTACTTTTGCTATCATTCTTATTGCAGAAAGTCACAAGTACAGATCAATACACTGTACACACAGAAAAGGAAAGACAATTTTAACTAAGAGAACCCAGATCCAGGTATAACCACACAGCAGCTGTGGAGATCAAGAAGAGTCACAGGGATGTTCTTAACGTAGTCTCTCTAGTGATATCCTCACACATAGAATGAGGAAACATGGTCTAGATGGAACTTCTGAGAGGTGAGTAAGCAACTACTCTCAGAAAGTAGCTCTTAGTAAACGTTGTCAAAATGGGAGATTACATCAGTTGGGGCCCTTCATATTTTCACTGATGACCAAGGTGATGGAATAGGGAGGATACTTACTGTATTTGCACATGGCATTAAGCAGGAGGGACTGCAAAGAGAAATTAGTATTCAAAGCAGTCCTGACAAATTGAAGGCACTGCCTAAAGTACACAGAAGGGAGACCTGAAAGATGCAGCAGACAGGAAAGAATAATCAGCTGCACAAATATAAGCCTTCACCAGGAGAACATATGGGGGTCATGGTGGGTCACAGCAGAACATAAGTCAATAATATCATGTTGTTATGAGAAAGCTAAATGAGATACTGGGAGGTATCATGAGGTACCTGAAGCAATCCTTCCACTTTATTCGGTGTTAATGAAGCTTCACTGGAATAGTGTGATCAGTTTAGAGCTCAAGAAAGATGTGCACTAAATGGACAAAGTATAGAGGAGAGAAATTCTAATAGTCAGAGGGCACAAAAACATAGCCTATAAGAAAGAATTGAAAGAAGCGGGTTGTATAACCTAGAGAAGAGAAGG
>NW_009660322.1:0-1445 GCF_000708025.1 Charadrius vociferus | reverse complement strand
TTTTTTTTTTTTTTTTGAGAAGAGGTTTGCAGAAGGGAAAGAAGTGTGAATGGAGGAGCCCTGTGGCTAAGCATCTGGGGTAGGTTTGTGGAAATCTGTCCTGCAAGCCACCTGGCTGTACCTGAGTCTGCTCCTGTTGTAGGCGATGGAACGTGATTTTTGTTGACTTGTACAGAAGCAGGGATGGATCTGGTAAAGTCAAAGAGCACCCAGCACTTTTCAACTTTCAGTACTTTATACAACAAAAACTGCACTAATATAACAATGACTGTCCCCAAATCCAGCTTCTTAGCAGTTCCACAAAGTCATCACAAAGCGAGTGTCAAGTCAAAACTTGAGCAGCTTGAGAAAATAGCAGTCACTGCAGTCCAGATTTTGACCAACAGTAGTGACATTCTGGTACTCAGCAATGACTAAACTCCTGCAGTGTAAGGAGATGGTTTAGCGTTGCAGTCTTTCCCAAACCACAAATCCTTTATTCTTTGGAGAGCCCAAGAACATTCATTCTTCTTATGTAAAGCTGAGGAGTGTTGTCTTTCCTCCACACTTGGCATGGAAAAAATTGGTTACCTTTGCAAAGCAGAGTGGGAGAAAAGCAAAAAGCAGGAGGATAGAAAAAGAAACAAGCTGTGTTCTGTTTTCTAAAGCTTTCCCTTTCCCATAGTTTTGGAGCTTGGACTACAGTTAGACCTAAGAGGATATATGTGAGAAAAACAAAGCAAAAAGAGAAGGGAAAGCTACACTGTGGACTCTTGGGAAATACTCCACTTCCTAATCCCAGTGTACCCTAAGGAGATCCTCAGCACTCCAAAGGAAGCCAGAAGGTTAAACGGTCTTGGCACACGTGAATGATATCAATGTGTGTCTTAGAAAGGCTGCTTGATAGATGTGGTGCTTCTGCATCATTCAGCACCTGACACAGGTAGGAGTCAGGCCTCCTACATTGTGTCTTTTGAGAATTATTCCCCTTGGTGGAGTCCTGTTGGCCAGGACATGACCAAAACCAAGCAGGTTCTGCTGAATGGACTTCTGTGGTTCTGTGCTCCTACATGGCTGCACTTAGCTGGAGCTTTTAAAGTAAGATACTAAGCCTGAATGACTGCTGGCAAGTTAACTGAAGCCTTTCTGGTTATAAGAAGGGTAAAAGCGTACGAATGGTACAGTAGGAAACAAGCCTTTCTGATGCCCTTCTGGCAGCAGAGTGAGCAAAATGGCATCTATTTGGAAGCTATAATGATCAGCTCAAACAAGCATACCCTTTCTAATCTACCCTGATGAATGAATGTTCTTCCCCCCCTCCTCTATCACAGTAATTATTGGTGTCCTTATTTGATAAAAGGTAGGAGAGGAAGAGTTCTCTGGAAGTTAAGCTTCATGAAAGTAATCTAGTAGTGAGATAATTTTGAACCAAAATGAATAGGTTTTCAAGACCTGACTGGATAAAG
>NW_009660321.1:0-1444 GCF_000708025.1 Charadrius vociferus | reverse complement strand
GGTTAGTTGATCTTTGTATACAGCAATATAACCGAGGCCAGGACAAGCAGTTTATAAACTGCTGTTCCAGGTGAGAAACTTACCTGAATAGACTGTCATTATCAGTAAAACTCCTGTGGTGTAAATGGCCCCTCATATAGTGTTAAAGGCCCAGATTGACACCCCCAACGTGAGTCAGTTGCCATGGGTGAAAGTGTTGTTACCTTTGCCTTCCTATCCATCTACTGGAGATTACGGCCCAGAGCAGGAATAGGAGCACTACAGGGCTTGCTCCTCAGCCTAATTTACAGCTTGGTGTGTTAACCTGAAGCAAAACCAAGAGTGGATCACATAAATATGATATCACCCATTCTTAAGTGATGATGCAAATTGCTGGCACCCATGCAAGGGGGGCTGTGACCTCTGACAGGAGAGGCACGTGAGCAATGGGGTGCAACAACTGCTGTAGCTGATGCACCGGAGATGGAGATAAAACACTTTGGGCCTCTGCCCTTTAGATGGAACATTCTCTCTCCTCCGACTCTCTGCAAACACACATCATTCAACACATCCATGATGGGGAAAAATGATGCTGTTTTAAGCAAGCTCTCTGCATCTATAGATTGGTGTATTCAAATAGTCTTGTGTGTGACACCCCCACAAACAAGTTCAAGCTGATTTGAGTCATTAGATATGACTATTTAACATAGTGAACATAGAACAGATAAAGCAGCTTCTTTGCTAGTATCAACCCTCTACTGGCTGTGCGTTGACACTTCCCACACTCCAGGATTGATCTTTTATTACTGTGATTTCTTCTCAGTCTTGCTGTTCTGAAATGACCCTTGTAAACCTGATTGGGGCTGCATAAAACAGTATTGAAAGGATCATGGGTTTGAAATACACACACATTTATTCTTATGCGTATATGATAGGTAAACTCAGAATAAGACAGAGACCTTAAAACATCTTTAAGTGCACATGTAAAAAGTACGTATAGAACATGTAACTAGGTCCTATGGTGTTGCCTATGAATTTGATTGCACTTTAATATTCTGAAGACATCACATAAATGAGGGGGATGTGAATGCCATGAAAGATGCAGTTTTCATGGAGATTTACTGTAGGTAAAGTGATGAGTGAAACAAAAACAAAAAAAAACCCTAAATGTCAGAGCACCTGTCTGGAGTTTTTGAAGCTGTATTTGACATTTAAACCAGAACTGGTAATGGAGTTTCATTTTTAAGAACCAGGACACAGCATGTTAGAAGGAGTTTGTGTAGGTGGTTCATTCGAGGTTCATGTTAAAATCAACTTCACAACGGTCCTGCTTTATCTTTGTGTGGGGAGGTAAATGGTATGGTTTAGCAATACCAAGAGTTCTGGAGGATCTAGTAGTTTGAAGAACGTTACAAAGGCCTTCAGAATATGGAACCCCAGGAGTCTCAGGGAAATGCGGGAAAAA
>NW_009660320.1:0-1443 GCF_000708025.1 Charadrius vociferus | reverse complement strand
CTTAAATTATTGATCTCAAGATTAAACAGTAAACTGTAATCCCTCCCCCTTTATGTGTCCTGAAATTTATTAATGTTATTCAATTGTTCCTCAACCATTCTCTCCTTTTGGGAAGAGCCGCAAGTAATGCATTATTGTGGTGCACACATAGAAGAAGCAGAATACTGCTTGTCTGGTTTATGAGTGTTTATACAAACAACTTCTATCTTGAGTAGTTTGTTTACTCTCATACACAATTCAGTGTTAATTCCAAAGGAATATGGTACTTTGCTGGTCATAAATTTGTTTTAACAGATATGGTTTTGGCTATCTTGGCTGTAAAATGAGACAGGATTTGGAGCAACAAGTCCTTACACAATAGGAATAGGAAAAGCAAAGCATAGTGATGCTTTCTTGCTAATGATCTTAAAAGCTGAGTAGAGAAATACTTTAATTTGTCATTTAAAAGATCCTATTAAGCCTTTGTTTAAACTGGTAATTGAAAACGATTCTTTCTGTTTCCCACAGTAACAGTGGCTGCAGCCAAATAGATCAGTGTTTTTCTCTTAACAGAGAAAATATTATGCAATTTGCCATGAGCTAGTGTTTTATTATTTCCCTTTCCTGTCTAAAAATAAGATACCACTCTTTGCCTTGATGATACTGTGAGTTTAGTGTAGTTTCTCACATGGGTGTACAGTTGGACTAAATTGCTGGATTCTTGTGTTTCTCTACAATGAGATGCATCTTTTGTCAAGTCCTGTTAAAATACCTGTGGTACTTCATTAATGCTCCATCTGGTATTTGGGTACTGTATGCTGCTATTTATTTATAGTAGTAAACAAATATGTGTGGGTGCACCTGTACCCATAAATACGCATTTATTTACATCTGTTAAAGCTACCTTAGCTTTACCATGTCACCTTTCAGTAAACTGCTGCACTTCTTGAAATCCCTCCTTTGTCTTTTAAAGGGTGTTAAGCCATTCTTTTGCTACCTTTACCAGAAAAGGACCAAGTGTCCTGCAAAATAGGTATTATGCTATGGCCTAGAGTCATCTACATTCATTCGCTACTTCATTCAGTAGTCTTTTGGCATGGGTCTGCGTTAATGTTTTTGGTGGTGCGTCCTGTGGTCAGGAGCTGATAGTGCCGGTTTCGGTGTTCACTGTCCAATGCGACAGGAGTAGTCCCTTGGTCTGCCAAAGGTGGAAGAATGCATATATTGATGCTGGTGTGTTCCTTGGGCTTAAGGATTGTAACTGGAGTTGAAGAATGACACTCATTGTGAGAAGATAAGCACGCAAATAACTGAACATTTCGCTATCAGGAATTTTCTACACTAGCACTGCTGGTTTGCTCAAACTAAGCTGCAGAAATCTACCTTTCCACTTTTCTTGCGCTTTCCAGATAGCACCTGCAATATGTGTGTCACTGGCTTCATCTGCTGCTGCTGCAAAAAAAA
>NW_009660319.1:0-1442 GCF_000708025.1 Charadrius vociferus | reverse complement strand
TTTTTTTTGTTCATCCTTACATGCATATGCTAATTGCTTGGATGTAGTTAGATATATACTGCTTAAAAGCAAGCCTTTGTAAAAACAAATGCAAAATAAAATTAATTTTTAAACAAGTATCTTTTGGCGTTTAGCATGCCAACAGCAGTGCTAAGAAGTCAAAGGAATCCTTGTGAGTAGGAAGGCAGAAGCACATCGTGTGAAGTTTCGCAAGTGAAAGCCAGCATCCTCTCTTGCACTTAGTTGGAGTTGTTTATAGCTGCAAAGAGCTGGCTGAGTGCTGAATCGAAGTGCTTAAAAAGTCAGGAAGGACTTTAACTTCTACATGTTCTGCAAGAGCATGTTTTCATGCATTTCAGTGTGGCATCCAAATTTAAATTGTTGACATCTTACAAAATGTGTATTAAAAGGCTTGGGAAAATGATATATATGATAAACTCTGTCAGAAGGAGTGGTGATTTCTTCTGCTAGAAAGTGAGACAAAGATGGTCTGAGCATGGTCTTACCCACAAGGTTGAGGGTTTGTTGCATGGCTTGAGCCAAATGACCTAATTTGTCCACCTTAAATCTTTACGTTAGTTAAGTGGAGTAATAGCACTAGCTTCATTTGACTTTGCGAATGAAATGAAGGGTAAAATGCATGTGCGGTTGAAGATCCAGATTGTTAAAAATGCAGAGTACTGTTATTGTATAACTTTGGTCTAGTTTGAACAACATAATCAGCAGGCAGCTCTGTCTAGGCATGCTAGTGAACTACCAAATAAGTATTTAATATCGCAAATGCTCTGTTGGGGTTGTCTTTCGATTACATCATAATTTCTGCTTTCTTTTATAGCTATTCAAAGAAGAGATTATCTGCTTTTCTTAAAAGTTATATTCTTGTCCCAGTCCTTTTTTTGAATACTCTGAAGAACTGTACTTTTTGCTCATTTAGCTGCATCCACTTCTGGCTTTCCTTGCTCAGCTTAGTCAAATTTTGGAGGTAGGGTATATTGTCTGTAAACTTCATGTGGTTCAGCTACTCTGCCTTTTATGCTGAGCCTTTCTTTTTTTCCTTTTCTACACCATTCTCCAGAAGAGACTCCAAAGCTGAGAATGGCTTCAGAGAGTCACCCTGTACTGTTCTTCTTTCTGATTTGGTCTGTTACGTGCTCTTTTGTTATCTTATGGCAGAGGCAACTGTTCTCCAAAAATGGTGCATGTAAAATGTTATTCTCAGATCTCTTCTTTAAATTGAAGAAAGTTTTTTCCTGTCACAGTAGGCTCATTCATTTGCAGTTGTTGCTTCCTCTTTTCAGATGTAATCTTCATGTCCTTGAGTAGACTCTCTCTTAACGTGCTGTTGTCTTAAGCACACATCATCTACTTTATTTCCTGATTCTGCAACACAACCCAATAGCTTTCTGAATGGAGGTTGTCAGATACCAATTGTCAGGGACTAC
>NW_009660318.1:0-1441 GCF_000708025.1 Charadrius vociferus | reverse complement strand
AACCTCACCTATTCTGTGATTCTGTGAATAGCTCTTCTGGAACTTTCCATGAATGTATATTTTGTTTCATGTGATTTTTCACTGTAGTTGTAGCTCAGTGTGCTTTTTTTTTCTTTCTACATTGCTTAATATTTCATGAAAATATAAATCTTACATGACAATTTCAGAGACATTTCTCATGAGTGTTTCATGAAATATTTCATGAGCATAGCTATGACATTTCATGAACTTTCTTATGCTTGAGGACAAAATATATCATCAAACTTTTCATGTTTCCAGAACCCTATCCAAGTTTTTTATGGAAATTATGATATTTCAGACCTAGTTATGTTAAATACTTATTGACTACTTTCCAAGCAAGCTTTCTTTTGAATATGCAACTTCAAAAAACAAATAAAGTGCCAAAGCACAAAATTTGAATCTCCTCATGTATTTTTAGATGGCAGTTTGACACAAAAAGGATGACAGTGTAAATGCATCCAAGAACCTTCACAGCCATACATAGTGTCAGAAGGTGAAAATATATGTCTGTTTGGAAATTCAGCTTGCATCCAGACATGGAGTTACCATGGGAGGGTGCTTAGGAGAATATCTCCTTTGCTTATTTTCCTTTCCATGACTATTACTACTGTTGTTACAGCCATATGCCATGAAAATCACTGCTATGTGTATTTCAGGCATTATATATGATCCCTTTATAATAACTTGTGGAGTGATGCACCTTAGAAAAATGTACCACTTGGTTGTGAAGTCACTTTCACACTGTCTGATGTGAGGTCAATGTCTGTGAGACACAATATGAAACATTTACCAAGAGTGATAGGCTGGCTGAGTTTCTCTTCAATGGTAGATAGGAAGAAGACAGCTACAATTGTTTTCAGTTGAAGCAGTCTCCAACAGAAACTTCCATTTGTCCTTGGCACTTTTACAATGTCTTGAGCTTCATTGAATGTGCTCTATATTCTTCTTCTTCTGAGCCCACAGGAACCCCATTCCAGAGCTACCTCACTTGTGTCCTTTGAAACTCCTAGAAAAATCACAACACATTCATTTTCACTTCCTCCAGCTACCTAGTAATAATGGTTGGAAAACTTTGAGCACCAGACTAGTTAGGATTTAGGGCCTGTGGGAGATGAGAAAAGTAACAAGAAGCTATTACTCTTTATAGATTTTTCTTGGCATCAAAGACTGAATATATCACCCTAAGTTTTGGTATAACATTTTCAGTTCTTCTTCCTTCCCAGTATTAGAATACTATAGAAACAGCAAGATATTTTCTACCTTACTTATGCGACGTTCTGGAACCATGTTGCAATGTCCTTTTTTTGTACTATTCGATAATGTTTGAAAAATGAATACAAGTTCTGTGCATTGCTGTTTGGGAGAGCCTGGAAGTATACATTTGATTGGCTTATGAGAAATGGTTGGTGGACTGGCAGGA
>NW_009660317.1:0-1442 GCF_000708025.1 Charadrius vociferus | reverse complement strand
CTTTCTTTCTTTCTCTCTTCCTTTCTTCCTTTCTTTCATTAATGATAAACTTTTCCTAAGAAATGCGTACAGGGAAAGGATACATTTCTGATCTCTAGGACTTTGTAGTTTTGTCTGTTCTTTTTCAGCCGTTCTTGACTCCACAGAGCATTACCAAGAGAATATAACAACAGAAAAGGTTAAGACAAGATCAATAGACAAATATTTGGTTCAAAATATTATTTCCATTAATATCTGTACATCAAGATCTTGAAAATTCTAAAAATCTGAAGTGTATTTCTGTCTTGTTCCCAACCTGATTATTATAAATTACTGATAATTTACGTTTAAAATGTCTTCTAGGTTCAATACTTTGTTGAACTTAATGGGTTTAATTTAGCCTTCCTATATAGACGCTACATACTACAATTTTTTCTCCTATTGCACTCTCATACCTGTGATGATACATGATGTATTATTACTACTTGGTTATAGCTTTGTATTGTCATTGCCCATAATTATAATCTTGCTTATTTCTGTCTTGCCCTTATGAAAGCAAGAGGCATGTCTTTGTCAGTTGCAGTTCAGTGCAATACTTTTACATTACCAGACCACTGTATTGATGTTTCCTACTCAACTACAAACTATCCTCTGATTCATTCTGCCTTAAGAAGTACTGATAAGTATGTCTGGCTTTGCGTGTTTCACACATCCTCCTAAACCACTTGGCGTTGTTAATAGTTAGTTCTCTAGGTTGCATTACATCAATATGTAGCAATCGCTGAATTAAGGGCTTTTAAGCTTCCGTTGAAGTGTATAATTAGAATATTGAAAATTTAAACTTAACAGAAACAGAGATGATTGAGTGTAGACAAAATCTCTCTTAGAGGCAAAGTAAATTAACTTGTGAAGAGCTTTGTGATGCAGAACTCAATCGATTAAAGTTGGATCAACAATCTTAAAACACATGATGGACTTAAAATATAGAATACAATACACATCATTAGAGAGGTCACAAACTGATATTTTTGTACTCCTATACACTCTGACTTTACTACACATCTAGACAGAAAGTCAAAAGTCTTCAGCAGTGAAGAACTATGTGATACATAATCTGCTTAAATGAAAACTGGCCTTTACGGCACAGCAGTGTTGTATGTTAATTTACATAAAGAGTGACATAGTAAAAATTACCTGGAATATTTTTGTCCTGTGATTGTTTATTTGCCTTTCAGAACTGTTGTATTCTAACATGAATTTCTGTATATTACGGAACTTATATTTATTTTCTCAGGAGTTTGTTTCAGTTAGATGTTAGAATAGTACTAGTTTGACTTAAAAATTCCCGTGCTATGCTCTGAATAGAATGGGAAATATTCTTTTGATGTTAGTAGTGACTTTTACATCTATAATTTGAATTATTCAGAGTTGCAAAATTAGTTGGTTTGGGGTTTTTTGTTTTG